>NC_056728.1:267270201-267365201 GCF_019279795.1 Protopterus annectens
AATGGACAGCCAAATAGTGCTGTGAAATCTCAGCATTTCACACTTTTCTCCTGTTAGCATAACTTTAGATCAGATCACAGGACAAGAATTGTGACGTGGTCCATTCAGACTTGTATCTTGCAGCATGTGGGTGATGTAGAAAAAACAGAGAACGCAACTCAGACACACTGATAAATGGTGTAAATCTTCTTCTTTATTGCATTCTGGTACCTCGGCCTTCGCCTTCTCAAGGAATACATTTAACTTATGTTTCACCACGCCTTTTATATCTTTAACTTAATATAATTAACTTCAATCAAACAATTCATTAAACAATTAAACAATCAACCACCCCATTTCTTTTTCTTTTTAAAACTAGGAATCTTGAACCTTGCAAAAAATAATAAAACAATGAATAGCATAGAGACTTGTAGAAGAAACACATCAAAATGCATGAAATACATAGCTCCCCCACAGCAGTGTATAAAACTTCAAACTCACTTTGTGAATAAACACTCTAATATGAAAAACATGATTTTTTCTATCTCCCTTACTGTGTTATAATAAATGACATTAATTCCATTTATACAATATACACCTCATGTCACTTATAAACACACAAATATACAAAACATAATATTCTCTTTTCTTTTACATGTGTCCCTTGCTAAATGTATAATGAATAACATTAATCCCATTAATACAATATACGCCCCCTGCACAAAATTTTCTTAAAAAATTTTTTTCAAAAAATGATGTTTCAAATGCATAACTACGTACCACATTAGTGTGCAAATGAACATAACCTTGGACATATATAATTACAAAAATACAAAAGTACAAAAATATATGTCTTTTATAAATATCTATATGTTATTCAGAATATACTTATTTATTTGCTTTAATAAATAATAAACTGTCTTACATAACCATTGTTCTAACCTTTGCAAAGTTCACATATCAAGATTCATACCATTAGGAACGAGAGTTTTGTAGTTCAGGATGAACTTGGACTCCATTTCTAATAATCTCTTTTGAAATCCAGTATCACCCTCTATGTTAACTGGCCTTCCTAAAACACAAAATATAAATCCATCCACTATCCCCTTGTGAGAATCTATGAAATGTTTGGCCACTGGGCTGTCCTGCCTGTTGTGCCTGATATCCCCTAGATGCTCCATTATTCGTAACTTAACTTTTCTGGAAGTTTGCCCCACATACCATTTGTGACACCCGCAACCAATAATATATACTACTCCTACCGAATTACAATCATAATATTCCAAAGCTTTATATCTCATATTGTTGATCTTAGTGCCATCTAAGTTCTTCACTTTGCTACAAACCTTACACTTGCCACATCTGTATGTCCCAACCTTCTCTGTACTGATATTGTTCCTTGAAAAATGCCTAGTATTCAGAATCTCCTTTAAATTGGGATATCTGCCATAAGAGAAGATGATTTTTTTAGGGAAAAACTTCCCTACTCTATCGTCCCCCAAGACCATTGGCCATAGACTTAGCACTGTGTCCCTTAAAACTTCAGAAAAATGAGAAAATTTAGTGACAAAAAACAACTTGTCCTGTTCAATAACCTCTGCTTCATTATTTCCCGACCAATTGTCCTTGAAAACTTGTCTACCTAAACTTCTATTTCTAACCATGTTTTTGTCATGCTTCTCAGAGTTTTCGGGCACTGAAAGGCCCAGTTCCTTTTCAACATTCCTTCTAGCAGAACGAACTATGGTCCCAGGGTAACCCCTTGAAGTCAATTTACTTTCTATTTTGTCAAACTCATTTCCCACTATACTTAAATCAGAAATGTTGTGTCCGATGCGCTTGAACTCCCCTGTGGGCAAAGCGTTTATTAATGGCCCACTATGCATGCTGGAAGCATGCAAAAAATTGTCTGCAGCTGTTTCTTTATAAAAAGGTCTATATTGGATCCTATTATTGGAACCTACATAAAATTCAACATCCAAATACTGAATTTTTTTACCCCCCTTAATATAAGTGAAGTCCAAGCCATAAGGATTTCCTTTAATTTCCGAAATGAATGTGTCAAAATCCGAGGGATCCCCCTTACATAAAAACAAAAGATCGTCAATGTATCTTCTGTATTTCACCACCTTCGTCCTGTAAAAATTGTTAGTGTAGATGAAAGAATTTTCAAAATGGGCCATGAAGAGAATAGCATATGAAGGAGCAAATGGTGCCCCCATAGCTGTCCCTTCTGGGAAGGGCTCATTTTTGCAAAATGTGGGAGTGTTTCTAGATTCAGTGTTAAAACAACATCTACACAAGGTGCAGGCACATGTTAAAAACACCAGAGAAGTTAGCGAAGATGTAAAAGATATGTTTTGGGAACAGGATTTTTATTGGGCAAGCGTAGACGTCAAGTCTTTATATACAAGTATCAACAAATATTGGGGTTTGGTGTCTATAGAGAGGATGTTGGGTGAAGGTCCAAGAACTAACTACATAATACAATTGTTGGAGTTTTGCTTAACTCATAATTGTTTTGAGTTTGAGGGTGAATTTTTCTTGCAGAAAAAAGGGACAGCTATGGCCAATGGTCTTGGGGGACGATAGAGTAGGGAAGTTTTTCCCTAAAAAAATCATCTTCTCTTATGGCAGATATCCCAATTTAAAGGAGATTCTGAATACTAGGCATTTTTCAAGGAACAATATCAGTACAGAGAAGGTTGGGACATACAGATGTGGCAAGTGTAAGGTTTGTAGCAAAGTGAAGAACTTAGATGGCACAAAGATCAACAATATGAGATATAAAGCTTTGGAATATTATGATTGTAATTCGGTAGGAGTAGTATATATTATTGGTTGCGGGTGTCACAAATGGTATGTGGGGCAAACTTCCAGAAAAGTTGTTACTTAATAATGGAGCATCTAGGGATATCAGGCACAACAGGCAGGACAGCCCAGTGGCCAAACATTTCATAGATTCTCACAAGGGATAGTGGATGGATTTATATTTTGTGTTTTAGGAAGGCCAGTTAACATAGAGGGTGATACTGGATTTCAAAAGAGATTATTAGAAATGGAGTCCAAGTTCATCCTGAACTACAAAACTCTCGTTCCTAATGGTATGAATCTTGATATGTGAACTTTGCAAAGGTTAGAACAATGGTTATGTAAGACAGTTTATTATTTATTAAAGCAAATAAATAAGTATATTCTGAATAACATATAGATATTTATAAAAGACATATATTTTTGTACTTTTGTATTTTTGTAATTATATATGTCCAAGGTTATGTTCATTTGCACACTAATGTGGTAAGTAGTTATGCATTTGAAACATCATTTTTTGAAAAAAAAAAAATTTTTTAAGAAAATTTTTTAAGAAAATTTTGTGCAGGGGGCGTATATTGTATTAATGGGATTAATGTTATTCATTATACATTTAGCAAGGGACACATGTAAAAGAAAAGAGAATATTATGTTTTGTATATTTGTGTGTTTATAAGTGACATGAGGTGTATATTGTATAAATGGAATTAATGTCATTTATTATAACACAGTAAGGGAGATAGAAAAAATCATGTTTTTCATATTAGAGTGTTTATTCACAAAGTGAGTTTGAAGTTTTATACACTGCTGTGGGGGAGCTATGTATTTCATGCATTTTGATGTGTTTCTTCTACAAGTCTCTATGCTATTCATTGTTTTATTATTTTTTTGCAAGGTTCAAGATTCCTAGTTTTAAAAAGAAAAAGAAATGGGGTGGTTGATTGTTTAATTGTTTAATGAATTGTTTGATTGAAGTTAATTATATTAAGTTAAAGATATAAAAGGCGTGGTGAAACATAAGTTAAATGTATTCCTTGAGAAGGCGAAGGCCGAGGTACCAGAATGCAATAAAGAAGAAGATTTTCACCATTTATCAGTGTGTCTGAGTTGCGTTCTCAGTTTTTTCTATATTATATTCTACTAGTGTTTTTTTCATTAGCATGTGGGTGATGGTCATCTCATCAGTGTACTCTTTCTTGGTCTGTCTTGCGCCTTTGGCTCAGAACGTCATGTTCCCTGCCAAAGGTATCACCATGGCTTTGGCTTATCTACTGACCTTTTTCTCATGGTTTAAAAGTTTTTGAAAGAAATACTGTCTCCGATTAGTTCTTAAAGTGTTTGTGGGCCCTCTTCTGTTTTCACTGTTTATCAACAGTCTTGTGTCTAATCTGCATGAAGTGTCTTCTGTCAGCTGTGCTGATCACACAGAGTCCTGCTTCACTCCATTTGTAACATCCATTTATAGGTTAAGAGGTGCTTGATTTGCTCTGTGTTAATATAGTGTATGTTTACAGCTAGGTGTGGCAGCTCTCTTGGCTGACTCTAAATAAGTAAGTATTGAGATCGATGTCTACCTGCCTTTTCCTCTAGTGACATTTTAAGTGTTAATATTTTTTGCCTTTGTTTACTGACAACTTCAACACGATTGTGCAGAAACCCACTGTGCTTAATTGATGCATGCTGTATTTTTGTTTATATTTATATGTACTGTAAATATGTCATGAGCGATTTTGCGCTTGTCTGCCATGTACCTTGTTTACTGTACCTTTGAAAGTCCTGCATTTTCATAAGCATTTCTAAGCGTACTGCATACTTGAATCTCAAAATGCAAAAAACATGAAAAAATTAGAATGGATGCTAAATTCTGATTTAAAAGTAGTGTAAAACTCTTATGTTTCATTAAACATATTAGAATTTATGTCACTGATTTGTGCATTCAGAATGTTCATCTACCAGTTGTTTTAAAATTGATGCCAAGTATAATGTGAAAGAAGAAACACTGGTTAATTTGTGTAACCCACACTAGCTGTTTTGCCTCTGACCACATTACTCCTCTCCTAGCTGAATGAAACAAAAGAAGGCACACTGGAAGTGGTGCATAAAAAAAAAAAAACAGCATGGCATCTAAGTCCTTGCATTGTGACAGAGTGCTCAAAGAATTGCTAACTTCCTTTTCTGTGTCTAGACCAAGCTATCAAAAGTTGTGTTTTTGTAAGGTCCAGACAAAGTTCATTTCCATGCAGAGTCCCTAATAATTTCTGTCAGAGCTGAACAGCTGGGAAACATATGGCAGCCTTTCCCCCTGTACGGCTTGGAAAGAATTTCACATGTAAATAAAACCAACTTAAAAGTGGTGATCTCTGAACTTTTAGGCTTATTTAGTACATATATGAAACTGTACAATGAATTCTTTGTATTGTGCTACCAGGCAGTAAGTGGGTTTACTGTGACAGCAAATTAACTATCAGATTTCCTTTGTTACTAAAGGGCTGCTCTCCACTTTATTTTTTTGGTGGAAGAGATTATTTAGAGCAGTAATTCAAATACTGCTGAAAGTTGAGATATATTACAGAGTTACAGTAATGGAATGTTTCTAAACACTGTAACGCTACTGTAGAGGAGCAAGTATCTGCGTTTTAAAACTAAGTCCCGTTTCTTGGCCCAGCTTGTACTTAAATGAGGTGAAGTAAAGGGCAGCAACTTACTTTGGGAAAATGTATTGTAAAAACCAAGTTATGCATTTTGAAATGTACTTACTGCATTTAGCTTGTTCACCATTGGTTATGCTGTCATGATTTAAAAACCTTAAAAATAATACTAGTCATGTAGAAGTTTAAAAGTTCAAGCATGTGCAAGCCCCTCAAGAAAATCTCAAAATTATTTTTGCCATTTGAATTGCATCAGGCTGTCATTCATTTTAATGTTCATATTTGTGTACCATTAAAAGACCAAATGCATTTATCAGCTTCTTGGCCTGCTTTTGTTTCAGTGAAGTACAAAATCACATTCACATGATGATCATTCCTTATGGTAGCACGTCAGTATGTCTTTTACCTTGGCTGAGGTCCGTAACATCAGAGAGGCTGAACGTTGTCTCTGCCTAAACATATATTGAAACAGTGAAGTAATTTTTGAAATATATAAAAGAATCTGAGATTACTAATACAAAAAAAAATGTCAGTCGCCTGACCAGAGGATGTTACCTTGACAACTTGAAAAGAAAAATTAGAGGAAATTATCATTCCCCAGCAGTGTAAGCAGAGTAGTTGGGTATGTCGTACCAGACTCAGTGCCACCTGAAGCTTAGAAACAATGATGATCTGTTTACATTTGCATGATTTAACCCCCTCCCCCAACACACACAGTTTACTCAAGTCCCAAGAAATTATTTGGATAACCTATGTGGGAAACCCTAAAATAGCTTAGAAAGAGGCATTATTACTTCAAAGCAGTCCCATGTCAGTGATTTTCCTGTTTTTAATTTGGGTACGAGGTGTCACTTGGTATCACTTGCATACTGCACCTTGACAGTTGGTAGTTTTTCCAACCATTCTGGGTTTGTACTACCAGTTGCTGTGGCTCCTCATGGGGTTCTAACTCATTTGTTGTTATCACTAGATTCTTGAAGGGTTGTCTGTGTTCTGCTCTTCCACTGTGTTTTGAATCTTACTATTAGAAAGTGTCTTTTTGCTGTGCAGATCTTGCTTCCTTTAGTACATAAGTTCCAAGTGTTACACTGATAATAGAATGACTGTTAACTGGAGGACTACATAAAATAAAACACTTCTGTAACGGGACAGATACAATGAAAACTGCATATTTGCAGTATCAGCACTGTATGTTGAAGTAGGGCAGTGTTTAGCAGACAAACTGCGTATGTGCTGTAAAGTTGAGTGATTTTAACAATCTCCGGTCATGTGCCTTTGAGTCGTCCCTTAACCAGGCCAAAGATTCCACACACAGCTGGTTACATCTGATTAACAAAGACTGAAGTGTGATATCAGCAGTATGCTCATGCTTTGGTGGCAAACCAAGACATCCAGGAAATTCTTCTAACCAGTGAAAAGCAAATGAAATGACAGAGATCACCACTTGTCTGGTAAAGCCGTCTCACATCCACGAACCCTGCATACATCCAGAGTGAGTCACAGGACAAGCAAGTACATAAACCACAACACAGATACAGAGAGGTAGCTGTCCCCAGCTTGAAAAATAGAGGACTGCCTTCTCTTCCTTGTTATTTGAGAAAAAATAAAAATAGAAACTTTTAAACTTAGAATTTTAAGAAGTAGTAATAAACAGCCCAGAACTTCCTCTTCTGTAAAAGTACTGAAGAAAAACTTGAGCAAACTTTGTCACCCAAAATAACTCAGCTTTTATTTATACTAAGCACATTTGTCCATCAACTTGACTTCATCAGATCAGATTTTTAGTATCATCTTTAACTCATGGAAGATTTATATATACTTAATGAAAACAAAGGAAACCATGATTGACCAATTCATACATAGTAATGAGCCAAAAGAGCGAGTAACTCATGACTGACTGTCCCACCAGTATAAGCAAACCTGATGTGTCAGAAAACAACTTACAGACATACATGGACGGGCCACATCAAAAGGACCAGAAAAAAAAAAAACAAGGTCAGTCCTGCACCTCAGACCCACCAACATATATTCTGTATGCCAGTAAGAAAAAGGCCGTATGCCTATGTTAGCAAAAGTAAATCACCACACACACTAACCACAGTGGAGCATGATAAAAGAAGGGCAAACCAAGTGGCAAAAAAATGAACATAATCAGTCATAATGGAGAAGTATACTAAAAACTGCATAGGAAGTGGAAAACTAATATGCACAAGAAATGATAAATGTAAACGTATGATTCAGGTCCAAAATCTAGACCCAGACCGGAGTACAAACAAGAACTAGTCATTACAACTAAGACTGCAACAGTAAGAGCCAAAACAACCAGTCTGAAGCAGTAGTCAGTAGTAACCATATCAAAGTAAAACAAGAAGTTCAATCCAAAAGGAAACAGATGAACTCTGGAACAAGGCCTTAATACTATTAAAACAAATTCTGGAAAAAATGGAGTGCAGAACTAGTAATTAAGATTCAGTCTGCCTCCAAACAAAAAGTAAAGTGTATCAAAATTATCTTCACTCATCTAGTTAGCATCATACTGGAGTGATAAACCAATAAGAAACAAAAAGCAAAAAAAAAAAAAAAAAAAAAAAAAACCCATCTAATTGCCAAAGTGAAAAAGGTGTGTGTGTATGTGTGTGTGTGTGTTCAAGTGTGTGTTTGAGCATGTTTGTGACAACAGGCAAATGAATCAAGAAAACAGTGCCTTCTACGATAACCAAGAAAGAGATGCGATGTAATGAAACATCACAGATGAAAGTACAGTCAAATAGACAAAAAATGGAATCATATCTGTATTAAAAAACAATAAAAGTACTTTCACCCTTAGGAATTAATCAGATCATTATTAAAACTGAACATCCAAGAAATCAACCATTCACTACAAATATATATAGGAATAAAAGCAGTCAATAAAATGTGCAAAAAAAGACAAAAGTGCAAATTAATATGTACGTGTTCTAGCAGAACAAATAACAAGCAGAACCCATTGAAAATGAAGGCATAAAATTGTTAGAGAAAAGTGAAGAACATAACAAATGTGACATGTCATACCATTAATGAAATAATTTGTGGTCCAGTTGTCTAAGCGCAAGAATGCATTCAATAGAACAAGTAGAATTAAGTCCAGGTGGGTTATAGGCATTAAGGCGAAGTTGCCATTTCAGCTCCTTCTTTTACAGAATGGCATTAGAGTTTCCCGTGAGAACTCTTCCAGACTGCAATATAAACGTCTTCTTGGTCTCTTCCTGTTGTTACCTTTCGTATCTCCTCTCTAGTTATTTGCCCCAATACTTTGGCTCCTTTCCCAGTTTTCTAAAGTAAATCCCAGCCCCCTCTTGCCTATTTTCTGTATCCCTACTTACAGTCCTCCCTGTCTGCAGAATCTCGTTTCTCCATCTTCATGTTGGCTTAGTTCTTAAAATACTTTGCTGCTTTATGAATATAATATTCTGTATGGCTGTTATTCTTCTTAAGGATCTGCATCCCAAATCCCACTCTCTCCTTATTTCTTGAATCCCCCCACCCTCCGCTTCATCATCATTATTATCCCTTTCCACGTTGAATTATAGCTTTCTGTTTGTGTTATGTGTACGAGCCTTAAGTGTGAATCTCTAAAATATCCCTTCAAATCAGGTAATCCTAAATCACCTTGTTCTATTGGATTGATCAACTTATCCCACTTGTCTTTTTCCCCTTCCTATCCCAGGTAAAATCCTTCAACTCTTTATTAGTTACTGCCCACAACTTCTTCTCTGGTTGATTAAAATATGCCTGCCCTGTGTATAAAACTGAAGGGACTAAAAACATTTTCACTGCTTGTATTTTGATGATTATATCCATAAACAAGAGCAGCTTCCATTTTCTCTGTTTTTGTATCATCTTTTATTTAACCTCTTCCCACATATCCTTAGCTGCCACAACAGAATCCTTTTTAACCCATTCACCTAAATGCATCATTTTATCATGCCTCCGTAAGTATAGGTATTGCTGAACCAGTTCATGTGTGAATACATAGTTTATAGCTCTAGCCTTTGTTTTGTCTTCATTCATTTTTATATCCCGAAAAGACTCAGAATGTTCCACAACAAATTGTCATAACATTTCTGAAATATCTCTAATACTGCTGCAAGATGTCTGGTTATTTTTCTTGCTATAGGTATAAGGTTTGACAACAACCCTTTCTACTTTCTGCTGCCTAAGATGTTGTGCTAAACGTTTACTGGAGTTATTATCATAATTAGTTGCTCAACAGCAATCTTTCTAAACTCATGCATGTTTTCCAGATGCTGTTTTATTTTATCTTTGGCACAATGCAATTGTGCCTGTTCTTCTAAAGATCCCCTTATTCTTCTCCCTTATTCTGCAATACTTTTACTTTTGTTAGCCCTTCTAAATAATTTGTGTTATTTCTTAGCCATATCTCTTATTTTTATTTCTGCCCTATTTTAATGCCGTCTTTCATTCTGTCCCACTCACTAGCTATAACTTCTGAAGAAATTTCTGTCTTCCCTAATAACTCTCAAATAATTCCCACTAAATATTCCTTAAATTCCTCTCTTTTTATCAGGTAGGTGAGGAAGTGCCAGTGCCTCATTTGTTCTTCATTACCCTGCATTTTTATCCTAGTTGTTATTGGTGCATGATCTGAAATAGTTATTGGATATTTCCTGAAGGTTTCAATTAAATGCCCATGTTCCTGTGAAATAAATATCTGTATAGTCTAGTCCAGTTGTTGTACCATGGGGAGTAAAATGTATATTCTGTCAAAGTTCCTGCTACTGAATTTATGTCCATACCAAGTATTTTCATAAATTTCTTCAAAAATCTACCCTCTTTTGTTATATTTTCCATTCTGGGTGCCCCAGATGCATCCTCACTATTGCAGAGCATGATGTTCATCGTGTTACACTGCTGCAGTCAAAACACTTGGGTTATCCTGCCGTCAGGCAGTCCCGCAGTCGGTCAGAGTTCCAAAGTCTTGGTCTGACGTCGGTTGCTGTTGCTTCTTCCCTGACATCAGTGCGCTAGGGGTATATAAGAGGCATCCGACGCCATTTTCTTCAGTCTTTCTTGCTGCACGGTGCCCGAAGCAGAAGCAGTTCGCAAGTTCCGGTCGGCCGATTCCTGAGATTTTCAAATCGAATTTCAGACCGAAGTCTTCAATAAAGCTAAGTACCCCATTGGGGAACCTTTTCTTGCCTCAGTCCGATGTCAGAAAAAGTTAACAATTGCATTTCTTGTGGGAAGCAAATACCTCATAAGGACTTTCTTTCTTATTGCATTCCTTGCCTAGGCCCAGACCACAACGTCACAGGTTGTCGGTTTTGTGCTAGGCTTAACAAACGTACTATTAAACATCGGTTTGATTTCGCCCGACATTATTTTAGTAGGAAATGTAATTATACCATGCCATCAGAGCAACCGACGACCGGAATGCATAAAAAACACAAAGATAAAGACAGGCAGCCGAGACCCAAACCAGACTCCGAGGCCTCTGCTAGGCCAGTCGCCGGTTCTCCGGTTTTCAGTGAGGTACCTGCGCAGCCCCTGACGACCGCTGATTTAGAACCCCAGGCGGCATCCGATTCCCAAACGGAGACTGCTAGGCCTCCACAACCTTTACCTTTAGGCCCTTCTGACTCCATGGCTGAAGGAGATTCCGGTGCAGTTGAAACGCCTTCAGTTGCAGAAGGTGTCTTCAGACCGACTACACTCACTATTAAATCCTATGCAAAACTGAAAACACCTTTAAAAACAAAGAAGACTGTACAGCAGTTTCCAGTGCAAGGCCCCATGCCTAAGACACAGATGCTTAAGATGGCTGAAGATTTAATTACCCTTATCAGGGGTTCCCATCCCCCTCCTGATAAAAGGCGTAGACAGGAGGAGGACTACGCTTCCTCTGACCAGGTTTCAATTTCTTCAGATTCTTCTGAGGAACAGGAATATTCTTTTCCCCCTTATGAAGACTCTGATGCTGAAGAGTCTATCCCTTCAGCATCTCCCCCAGAAGACTACTCTTTTGGGGAAACTTTACATACCATGAGGGAACATTTCCACTGGGAAGGCTAGGATTACTCTGATTCTAAGAAAAGACTCCGAGAGTTCCTTTTACTACCCCAGCACAGACCACTTGCTATTCCAACCGTGTTAGACATTGTGGATGATGTTTATTCAGAATCTAGCCTTAACCCAGCTTCACTACCTCCTGCACCAGCCAAACCAGACAGATACTACAGAGTCCCTGACTCACACAAATTCCTATATAATAGCCCTGTTGCTGACCCAGAAACCATTTCCCAGGGTCCCAAAGGGGTTAAGGCCTCTTTTGCTAAAAATCCTGTACCCTCTGAAAGGGATTCTAGAGCACTAGACAGATGGGGAAAGAAACTATATACCTCAGCTACTCTAGCTATGAGGGCCTTAAATTGCCAGTTTCACATGCTGACATATCAACAATATTTGATGTCTCAATTAAAACAAAAATGACCACACATACAGAACAGCCTGATTACAAGGAAATGCAAGATTTGTTGCATGCAGCTGAACAAGTGGAAAACATACTTTGCATTGTGGATTTGATTCATTGGAAGCTTCTTGTAGAGCAGCAGTGACAGGGTCTGTCATACGTAGGCATGCTTGGTTAAAAGAACAAACTTTACCTGATCATGTTAAAGCAAAGTTATTGGATGCACCTTTACAGCAGGATGTTTTATTTGGTGTAAAAGCAGAAGAGGTTTTAAAGAAAATGGAGGATAAGGCAAAATCTATGCAGATGGTCAAGGATTTTTTACAGATTCAACCCCCTCGTTTCAGCAGAAATTGGCCAACCAAAAACTGGTCCTTTCCAGCTTCTGCCAGACCACAGAGGGGCAAATACAGACACCCAAGGGGCAGAGGTCAGTCACAAGGCTCTTACCAGCCTCGACAATGGGGTGCCACAACCCAAAAAAGAGGAGAAGACAGGTCTCAAACTAACAGAAGACAAACACAATGACTCACCCCTCAGACTGCCAAGCAAATCCCTCTTGGCAGCTCCCTTGGGAAGAAAACTAGCACTTTTTGCAGACAACTGGCACAGCATCACAAAAGACAAATGGGTCCTAAATATTGTATCTCAAGGATACAGATTCCACTTTCACACTTTGCCAAGGATAAAAGGAATGCCAAACCTGCCACCAAATCAATGGGCAGAGGCTCAAAAGCAAATTTCAGCTCTCATGGACATGAGAGCCATTCAAAAGGTCCCAACACAGGAGCAATGACAAGGATTTTACTCAAGACTCTTTCTAGTTCCCCGCAAGGACAAAGCCTGGAGACCCATTCTGGACCTCTCAATTCTAAACACATATCTGGAAGTACCCAAATTCAAGATGCTAACTCTACAGCAGCTTTTTCCCATGCTGGGCAAGAAGGCTTGGCTAGTAATGTTGGACCTCAAGGAGGCATACCTGCATGTCCCTATCAGACAAAATTGCAGAAGATACCTCCAATTTATAGCAGGTTCAACCCATTACCAATTCTCTGCACTGCCCTTTGGATTATCTACTGCACGCAGGGTCTTCACAAAATGCCTGGCACCAGTAATTGCATACTGCAGACAAAGAGGAATTCAAATATATCCATACCTGGACGACTGCCTTATTCAAGCAGAAGACAAGGACATTCTTTTAAAGCATCTGGCGTTTGTCAAAAATGTATTAAGTTGCCTAGGGTACACAGTAAATGAAAAGAAGTCAAAACTAGTGCCCTCACAAGACATAATATTCCTGGGTGCCATCTTAAATACAACGGCCCAGATGGCTTATCTCACGCCAGACAAGCAAGGACAACTGACTCAATACTTCAAAATGATGGCAACAAAGACCCAACTTCCTGCAAGAAAAATTCTGCAGGCCTTGGGATTCATGGCATCTTGCATACTACTAATACCATTTGCAAAACTGCATGTGAGGAAATTACAATGGTACCTGAAAAGTGTATGGACTCAACACAGCCACAGCTTGGAAACAATAATTCCACTCATTCCCTGCCTTCAACAGGAGTTTCTATGTTGGGCTCAGGCATTTCACCTCATCAAGGGTCAGCCTTTTGCCTTACCCCCAGCCAGGCAAACTATAACAACAGATGCATCGGATTATGCCTGGGGAGCACACATGGCAGGACAGTGTATTCAGGGCATATGGTCTGCAGATCAAAGGCATCTACATATCAATCAAAAAGAGATGCTAGCTGTACAAAATGCCCTAACAGCTTTCAAGGACCTCCTACATCCAGGACAACTCCTAATAAAGATGGACAACACCACAGTGATGTGGTATATAAACAAGCAAGGGGGCACACATTCCTACCCCCTATGCAGGCAAGCAATGACCTTGTGGAACACAGCACTGACCTGCCAAGTTCAACTACAAACACAATTCCTGCCAGGAAAGAAAAACACATTGGCAGACGATCTAAGCAGAAACATCATAGATCCTGACGAGTGGAAACTAGATCCACAAGTATTCATAATGATAACTCAAAAATGGGGGAGCCCAGACATAGATCTATTTACTTCTCCCCAAAACTACCAAGTACGGAAATTCTGCACAAGGACATACCACACACTAGCTTGGAAAGTGGACGCCCTCTCATTCAGTTGGAAAACATTGACAGTGTATGCCTTTCCTCCACTGCCTCTTCTGGCAAAGGTGCTGCTGAAAGCCAGATTAGAGAGGCCACAAATGATACTCATTGCTCCAGACTGGCCACGCCAACACTGGTATCCAATAGTAAGGAACATGGCTCAAGGCCCACCATGGATTTTACCTCCAATTCCTCACCTGCTCACTCAGCAAAACAGTCAGATTCTACACAGCCAGCTCATGACTTTAAATATGGCTGCATGGCAAATTACCTAAACAGCCAGTCAACACTTCTCTCTAAAGCTGTGATGGATGTCATTCTGGAGGCCAGGAGGCCCAGCACCAGGAAAGTCTATTCAGACAAATGGAAAAGATTCTGCACCTGGAACCAGGCTAAAGGCCAAAATCCCCTTGTCCCAAATATTCCTCAGATTCTTCAATATTTAACTGAGATGTTGCACAAAGGACTTTCTTTTTCATCTATTAAGATCCATGCCTCAGCTATTTCAGCTCAATACAACACGGGTCCTCCTATATTTTCACATCCATTACTAAGACAGTTTCTCAGAGGGGCTAAGAACATAAGACCTCCCCGGAGAGCACCAACACCAACTTGGGATCTCAATTTTGTTTTGGAAAAACTTACACTACTGCCCTTTGAACCAGCTTTTACAGCTGATCTACAGTTTCTGTCATGGAAAACTGCCCTGCTGCTAGCAATAACTTCAGCACGAAGAGTCTCAGAGCTACAGGCCCTAATGGCAGTGGAGCCTTTCATCATTTTTCATCAAGACAGAGTCACTTTACGAACTAACCCTTCCTTTATGCCAAAGGTGGTATCCACTGTGGCCCTAAACCAAACCATTCATTTGCCCACCTTTTATCCAAACCCCCAGAACAAAGAGGAAAGGCTCCTACACTCTTTTGACATTCACAGGCAATTACGTTACTACTTGGATAAAACTAAGGCTTTCAGAAAATCTGACCAGCTCTTTGTATCCTATGCTGCAGGATCACAAGGAAAGGCTATCTCAAAACAGACCATTTCAAAATGGATAGGACATTGTATCAGTTTCTGCTACACACACCATGGGAAACCTGTACCTGGTAACATTAGGCCCCATTCCACCAGGGCTACAGCAACATCAACAGCCTTCCTCAGAGGGGTACCAACCAAGGATATTTTGGAGGCCGCAACTTGGAGTTCAGTGCACACCTTCACCAAGCACTATCACTTACCTCTATACTCTAAAACCAGAGCTGGCTTTGCCACTGCAGTTCTGCAGGGCCTACTAGCCTCTCCAAACCCTGTTTAGTTCCACCACCCATCCTTAGCTTTGGGATTCAACCCAAGTGTGATGACTGCAGCAGTGTAACATGATGAACATAGTACAGTTTTGTACCTACCATAAATGTAGATGTTCGAGTGTTCACACTGCTGCAGTCCAGGTTACCCTCCCTCCATCCCCTCTGACCTAGCTGAAATTTTCTATACCTTTTCTATCCTGTACAACCTTTGTGGTGTATTTGCTTGTACTGACGTCAGGGAAGAAGCGACAGCAACCGACGCCGGCCCAAGACTTTGGAACTCTGGCCAACTGCGGGACCGCCTGACGGCAGGATAACCCAAGTGTGATGACTGCAGCAGTGTGAACACTCGAACATCTACATTTATGGTAGGTACAAAACTGTACTTTACAGTCCCCACCTATAAGTAATATTCCTGTTGAAAGCTGACTTTTTTTCTCCAAAAGTGTTCTTAAGCTCCATAATAGCAGTTTTGGGTGGAATGCAAATACATTCCATTGCAATCTTCCTCCCTTGCCAATAGCCTCTAAGTACCAAAAATCTGCAGTTAGTATCTCTTTTTTCCTCGTCTGTCACTGTTGGAGCTCCTCTAGCAATTAATGTAAGTACTTTCCATTCCCTTTGTCCCTGATATTCTGCTGAATATCCAATGTCTAACATTACTGATTGTCTGTAATCCTCACTGATTTACAAGAAAGTCAAAAAGTTTACAAGAGAAGGGTAAGACATCAGGTAAAAATAATGATGTTCTGCAAAATTCTGGACAGTTGAGAGGTATGTTATAGCCTATCCTTTATAATGGCTTTCTGATAAGATTTGCAGTGGAATAGAAGCTGAGGGGCAAGGTGAAGAAGTGCCCTTAGGAAGAGGACAAACAACAGCATGCTTAAACCTCAGTGGAACGGTTGTATTTATGAGACTGAGATTAATAATGCAGGTAAGGAATCTGACTCCATGGCATAGAAGGGACTAAAACTCTGACTACAACCTAGATGTCCTAAGTTCTTGTAGTGATTTGGGTGCTACAGGATATGGGAGTTGGGAGAATGAGCAGCCACTGCTAACTCACCCATCAATGCAGAAGGAATTGGTGGTCTGGTTGGCTGCCTGCTGCTTGCATGTGGAGACTTGTGATTGACTGAGGATGCATGCTTAGTGTGAAAGAGTAAAGGTGACCCTTGTGGTGTCATGTTTACTCATGTCAGCCACATAGATAGAGGGTAAGACTTAACAGGAAAAACTGACCATCTGTCTAAATTAATGAAGTCTTCTCTGTAGACAAGTGGACAGACTGGGGTGTGGCAGTGGCATGGGAATAGGGTGTCATTTTGTGATAGTAAAGACTTCGAAGGATCAGATGGCTGGCTTATCTGGATACGCTTTCTCTTGCTTAAAGGGTATATGTCTGGATGTGGACAGTCTGCTTTTTAGATATGTTCATTGATTTAACTTCTTTTCTTGTTTTTTTTTTTTTTTTTTTTTTTTTTTAACTTTTTTATCATTGATATTGTTAGTCTCAGCGATTAGTTTAACATTTTAGCTGAGTTGTTGAAACCTTAGATAACATGCTATGTCTTTTAGCACCTTTATTATGGGTTCCATTTCCTTGACATGTAAGCAAACCCCTCTCTTTGAGATTTTTATTTTAACTTTAAAAGTTGTGGCCACTTACTTCTTTTAAAATTTTTAGTTCACAGGGGAACAGATAGGCTTGAACTGGAAAAAGCAAGCTGAAGAATATCCGTCATGCCTCTGGGGGCTTTACTTCATCAGCATGAAGTCAAAGTCCAGAATAAGAGTTCCATAAGTGGGGACATAGCCTTGTTCTTTTTTTTTTTTTTTTTCAAAATAAACTCCTAGTAACACATGCAACCCGTTTCCTAGTTCTTTTGGATGGCATCATAGAGGTTGCAGGGTAGTAGTCATGCAATACCTTGAGAGGTACTGGAAATAATGATATCCAGGAAGGTGGCAGAGGCCTTTGTGGAAGGGCTTGACCTTGCTGTTTTATGGCATTCTGTCTAACTGCCTCTTGTTTTCATTTGTCCAATTGAGGCTGCAATCTTTCATGAGTATGAAAGTAATTATTTTACAGCCCTAGTAAATGTTATTGATTAAGTGTTCTCTTACATGCAGTGAGAAGGAAAAAAGGTTATACACAGCAGCTATGAACAGTTTGATACATCCACCTATTGTTAATTGTATATGCAGTCGATGAGGCATTGCTTCTGTTTAGCAGTATTCTTTTTTGCAAGCACTAAATATTACCTTTATTTATTTATCAAATTGTTTGCTTGTTTGTGTTTGGTTTGGGTCACTCCTTCTAAAAACAATCTTTACCCTAGGCCTGTTGTCAGCAGTGAGGAAATAAATTTGTAATAATTACTGTGACAAACATATGATGCTTTTTTTGCAGGCATTAAAGATTACTTTTATTTATTTGTTTGTTTATGTCTGTCACTCCTTCTACTAAAAATAATCTTTACCCTAGGTCTGTTGTCAGCAATGAGGAAATACGTTTGTAATAATTACTGTGACAAACATAGGATGCTTTTTTTTGCAGGCATTAAAGATTACTTTTATTTATTTATATGTTTGTTTATGTCTGTAGTAGGAGGAGTGACCCCCCTCCCCCCGTCTTCAGCCTAGATAATTTTGTAATAATTATTGTGGCAAACAGATTATTCTTTGACCAAGTTTCTGTAATTGTGAGAATGTCTGGCTTTTCTTGTGACATCCAGATCTGAAATAATGTCTACTTTTATTTGCAGTTTTAATTATTTTCAGATTAACTATTAATGATTTGGCAGTATTAGCAATAATAGGACCTAGATGTAATTTTATATGAATCTGTGCTATTTATGATGTGGGAATAGTAGGAAAAAGTTATCCTTTACATGATGTCTTAACAAGAATTCTTGCTTTGATCTGAATTTGACGGAAATTCCCCTACAGCTGTGTAATTTGATAACAATGAAAAAGCTTAGAGTTAAATGGTTAAATATGGGAGCCTATAGCCCACTGTTTTGTTGCTAATACATGACAGAACTTTATACAAGACAGAAAGTTATAATAGTAAGAAAGTAGTAACCTAGGAGTTAAGAAAATTGAGGAGGTTGGAAAGGGGTCCGCCTTATGACAAATCATTTATTTAACCAGATGAGATATGGGATGTTAGAAGGAAAAATACCTGAAAGCAAGTACCACAAAACTTCACTGAAGTAGATAATAGGATTTCCTTACATAGTTAGTGGGGTACTGGGAGGTGGGTGTAAGTATTATTTACTTTGTTATTACTATCCATTTTCCAAAGTCTTTAATTTCTGCTAGTGCCCTTGACATTAATACAAGCATTTCTGGGATCAGTGAAAGAAAACACTTAAGGACAGAGAAGCTGTTAATATTTCAGTAACTTAGTATGCAACATACTCTGATGCATAGGCTTTTACATAAACTTTTAAACTACTGAGTAAAAAATAATTAAACATCTGATACAGATTTTACATTAGTATTTCATTTTGCTTTTAGTAAAGCATCCAAACACTGTATTCTAACAGCACTGCAGTTCATTACTGAATTTACTGTTAACCGCCAAAACATCTTAACCAATGACATGTTGAAAACCTTCAGGTAAAGTAGCAGCTCCCCATATTATTACTGCTATGAGGCAGAGCATTAATATGCAGTGTATATTTTAACATATATTTCTAACTAGTGTAACAAGGGATATATAAGTGAAACAACCGTACTTCTAAATTAATATTTTCCAAGCACTGGAGGTTTACAAGTCTAAGGCCCAGTGAAATTCTATGTAAGTGTTGAAGGTGTAAGAATAATGAGCTCCCATGATTTGTACAGCTGGCAGAGTAACACAATTTTTGTGTAGTCCGTTAGCAGAAAATAATGTCTAAGCAGCCCTTCCACTTCTTCTTTACCAATGCGTTGGCACTGACATCAACCACCTTTTCCCCATTTTTACAATGAAGACAGAACTTACACACTTTTGTCACTGGAAGAATTCCAGCTGATAGTTTTAAGTAATGTAGATATAATGTAATAACTAGGATCTGATCCATAGCATTGATAGCAAAGTTGTCAAATACCAGCTCATCTAGTTTAATGTGTTCAGTAGACCAGCTTCTTGACTAGGTAATAAATCATTGTATCATTTGTCAGCTTATAGCAGATGGTTGGTAGCAGAAAGTTTGAAAAATAATTTCTGCAGGCAGTAAAACCCTGCACCTTCCACAATAAACAGAACATGCTGGAGGGATAGATTCCTGTCCCAGAGACTTCCTATACTCTGGAATAAACTACCTATCTATATCAAACAAAGCTCCTCATTAGCACTTTTCAAGAAAAATCTTGATGATTGGATGGGAGATAGGAAATTCACCTTGGAGATCACTTTTGTGGCACTGCTTGACAGGGGCACAGGAAAAAAATTTTCTTGGGTGGCAAAAGCCAGGGTACCATTTGGCTAGGCTTATATAGGCCCTAGGGCCAATAGCATAGTACCTACCTATGAACCTATGAAGGAGGACTGGGTCTCCTACATCCCTTAATACTTATATATGTTGCTCACATTGTCTTGAAGAAAGGGGAGACGCTTAATCTCTATATAAAAAAACTTTGATCTATGCATAGGAAACTGTGCTTCTTTATTCATGGCTGTGCGTGACAAAGTAGAACTCAAAAAATGTGTTGAGTTGATGAATGTGACACTAACAGGAGAAACTTGATTAAGAGACTCTTTCTAAGGTCTCCCACAATTAAATGGAATACACCCACTGACTATAGGATAAAACATTACTAGCTTTGACTGTAGCAAGGCAACAAAATGGATCTATTTATACAGTTTAATTTAATCATGATAAAGAAAAAAAATCGGAAACTGATTATGACCATGTCACTTTTTTACAGTTGCATGGAGGAAAAGATTTTAGGTCCAACATTGTCTTGGAAAAAATGATTGCTCCTTGGAAATAAACATTCATATAAGAATGCTGAAGCTGTGATACATTAATAAGTCTCTGAGTCTTGAGTGATGCTTTGCTCGATTATTGGTTTTCAGTAGAGTTATGATGGGATGGAGGAAGAGAGGGCCAATGTGGGTAGATGTAACTAGGGCCAGGCTCTTCAGTGTAATGCTTGAATAGATCTGGTAGTTAGGAGGGCTGTTTAATGGTTAACTAGGTTATGGGATTTACTTTCTTATAATTAGTTCATGATCTGAAATTCCACAGTTGTCAGAAATAATTAGGGAATCGACAAACTTCTCTTCTTTTAGTAGTTGAGGGGAGGAATTCAAAAGAAAAGTATTTTGTAAAACTCTTTTCATACTGATTTCATTTAACTAAATAATAGGCCTCTTTAAACCCTAATTAGAGATGTATTGTGAAGTAGTTGGAAGTGTTATTTCCTCTCTGTTGGTGTGTTGTTCCCAAAGGTTTTAGGATCCTTCTATTCATACCCTTGACAATCCCCTTAATATTCATCCTTTTGTAGTAGCATGGAGGAAGAGATTTGTGGGTCTTATTTTATTCTGAAAAAAGAGGCCATTCTTTGTAGCTTGACTTTTAGAGAAGCAAACTGAAGCACTGAAAGTTAGTGGGTCTCATTGTTTCGAGTGACACATTACTCAGTAACTGTGGAGTAACAGTGGAGTTACAGCAAGATGGAGGGACGGGCAGAAAGTGGAGCAATTGGGAGAGAGACAAATGGGCTTAGGGTTCTTCTTTGAAGTACTTGAATCAATCCAGCCATTAGAAGGTCTGATTAATGAATAAAAAAAAACATAGCTAGATAGATAGATAATGTGTGTGTGTGTGTGTGTGTGTGTGTGTGTGTGTGTGTGTGTGTGTATGTATATATCGATGATGTAACCTGCAAAAAAGAAATTTAAAGAAGAAGAGTGATGTTCTTGATTCACCCTTCTCCTCTAATTTGTCTTTTTTACCGGCATGTCATCACTTGACATTTCAAGTGCTGGCATTTCAACAGGGAGCACACAGGGCATAGTGCCTCAGCTGCACCTATCTCACTTCCCCTGCAGTAACAGGACTGAGCCCCCTGCAGTAACAGGACTGAGCCCCCACTGGTGAGAGCAATCAGTCAGGTAGATAGAAAGACATATTAAGGTCAATGAAAGAAATAGACTGCACAAGGTCAATAAAACCCAAAAAGTCATAAATCTGATAAAACAAATGAGCACAGTAATTAGGACTGTCCATAGAGATCCATGCGCTATAACAGAAGTAAACAGGATATATTACTGCGCAGCTAAATTAATAACTGATAAAGTCCTACTGCAAGAACACAGGGTAGTGAGGGAAAGGAACAGGAAAATTTGAATACCATCATGGAAGTATCGAACTATAAAGCAATTAAGACAAAAAGTGTTACTGTTAGTAGAATATAGAAGAGGGAACAGATCAGCAAAAACAGTAAGAAAGATAGACTAATAAAAGCAATGAGCAGTATTAGAACAGACCAGGATCTATCATGCACTATCGCAAATAACAAGCTAAAATTCTCAGCACAGGTGGAAAAACTTAGAAGATACACAGATAAATATAAAGGAAAATTACAAAATAAGCAATTTATTGATGACCCAAAAAGGTTTTATAGACAGTTGGGAAACAAGGTAAAAGGAATTGAAAGACCACAAAAAAGAAGAAATAGATACATTTTGGAGACGTATTTATGAAAATCCTGTGGAACTTAACAAAGATGCTAAATGGATAGAAGAAGTAAAAGAAAGATTCTTCCACTTTTTACAGTTCTCCACTATGACTTTAACAATAAATTATCCTTTGTTCCATATGACTTTCCTTTATTACCCTTTTGTTTATTGCCATAATTGAGTTTTCTTCTAAATAACTAACTATAAACTCTGTTGGCATCAATTCCAGTGTACAGTTTATACGGTGTCAGAAAGCAAGGTATTGGTCTACAGTTTTTAGGGTAGCTTGCAGGTTCACTCTTAAGTAGCATCATTGTTTTTCGTGTTGTTATCCAGGTTGGTGTCTGTTCAGGGTGCACATATAAATAGTTCTTACTCATAGCTAAATCTTCGTGCAAATATGTTCATACTTTTAACCAGAAGTTAGGTACTGCATCTGGGCCTGGGGTTTTCCATATGGAGGATTTTCTTAACTTTGTTTCAATTTCTCTGGCTGTTACTTCATCCCATTTCATATCCTGTATCTTTAAACTTCTTATTCTAAGTATGGCATGGATTGACTATAAAAAAGCATTTGATAGTATCCCACATTCATGGATAAAAGAGTGTTTAAAAATGTATAAGATACACTCTACACTGATCAAATACATTACAGTGACAATGAAACAGTGGCAAATCACTTTGCAGTTAAAGCATGATAAAGGATAAATTATTTTTCCACAAAAAAAATTCAAAGGGGGATATTCCAAGGTGACTCTCTGTCATTGATGTTATTCTGTCTTCCCCTTAGCCCATTAAGCTGTCTACTTAACAGCTTAGGCCATGGCTGTAATTTGGCTCCTAGAAAACAACAAAGTGTAAAGACTTCTCATCTTCCCTTTGTCGATGATTTAAAACTGTATAGCTCATCAGATGAGGAAGTGAAAACACAACTGCAAGTTGTCAGAACTTTTTCAGATGATATAATAATGTAATTTGATCTTGATAAATGTACAAAAGAAACCTTTAAAGCAGGAAAACTGCAGCACCAAGAAAACATCAGTTTGGGACAAGAATGTGATATAAAAGATCTTGAGCAAGAGGGAGTGTATAAATATTTGGGAATTGATGAATGATCAACAATAAAACATGAACAACTTAGTAAGGAATACTTTAGAAGACTTAAATTAATCCTGAAAACAGCGTTGACATCTTGGAGTAAAATCCAAGCTGTAAACCAGTTTGCTCTTCCTGTCCTAACTTAATGTTTTGGAGTGATCGACTGGCTCCAAAACATGTTGGATAGATTTAATAAGAAAACAAAAAGGATGCTTCATGCTCACCAAATGATTTATAAAAATCAATGCATACAAAGATTATGTATTCCCCATTATGAAGGAGGGATGGGGCTCCTTGAAATTGATTACCTGTATAGATCTGCAATCGTGGGACTCCACAAATATCTACTGACCTCACAAGATCCAAATGTTTCAAAAGTTTTGAAACATGAGAAAAATAAATCAGGTTCATATTATAAGCTCGAAGGTCCTGTTCAGCGAATACGAAAAGAGCGACACATATTTACCGAACCGCGAATACACCGAATGCCATAAATTTAAAATCACGAACCGTCATACTCGGCCAACCCCACTGCCTGCGACATACTACCTACCCAAACAAAATAAATAAACCACATACATACACTATATCTTTGCACTTACCTTAACCTGCATCCTAACCCTAAGGTCCGTAACTGTCGCACACTTACCCTACAGAGATATACCCAAACAAAATAAATAATCCACACACATACACTTAACAAAACCTTTCTTCTAACCCTACATTAAACCTTACATACATTACCTATCTATGCACTAACCTTAGCCCGCACCCTAACCCTAAGGTCCGTAACTATCACACACTTACCTTACAGCGCTATACCGCAGACGGGCCAACTATGACGATTCAACATTTCAAATTTCCCGGTTTTGAATGTTTGCTGTTTTCGTGGTTCGCGCAATATGTGTCGCTCTTTTTGTATTCGCTGAACAGGACCTTCGAGCTTCTAATATGAACCCAATAAATCTAAGATGACGTCTCTGCTTAATCTAGCAAAATCATTTTGACGTCAAGCAGGAATGGAAATCAAACAAGAAGTAGATAAAAATCAGGCAGCAACCGAATGTGCCAAAAAACAAAAGAAAGAATATAAGGTGAAGGACCAGATGAGAAGGCAAGAAATGTGGAAAATGCATAAATATAGTTGCAAGTATAGAAAACTTCTGGAAGAACCTCATGTTTATGCAGGAATGGTTAGAGAGGTGAATTCAAACCAAGAGATGAAAGGTTAATATTGGCAGCCCAAGATAATGAGCTACATACATGCTGGTTTATGAAGTCCATTGAACATGTGATAGAAACAGACAAATGTAGGTTTTGTAAAATCGAATTGGAAACAGTTGCTCACCTTGTTGCTGGTTGTGACATACTAATGGCAGAAGGACTCTATACTGAAAGGCATAATAATGTGGCAAGACTGCTGCACTGGAGATTGTGCAAACATTGTGGTATTGAAGTGTCTGAAAAACACTGGAAACATGAGCCAGAAAGCATCATAGAAAATCATGAAGTCTGCATCATGTGGGATGACCCATTACCAACAGTTCAAAAGATAGATACCAGAAAACCAGATATAGTGGTCCATGAAAAGAAGATAAAAGTAGCTTTGATCATTGAAATCAAGACACCCAGTGACTACAGTGTGTTGCATACAGAGAGACGCAAAGTCATAAAATATCAGGATTTGCAGGCAGAAACAAGAGCAATGTGGAAGAAAGATGCCCAGACAGTCCTAATAGTAGCAGGAGCAATGGGTCTTATAAAAAAGAATGTAGAATCATATTTAGACATGTTACCAATACATGTAACCCCATACGAACGCAGGAGGAGACATTACTGGGCATATTGCGGGTGCTGCAAAGAGCACTTCTGGCTGACATCAAAAATTGAAATAATACTAATTTCATGAACTTTAATCGTACTTTGACTTAAGAATGGGGTCCATTCCCATCTTGGTATTAAAAACCCAAAAGACTTGGAGAAATTTAAAAAAAAAGTGAGAGCAGTCAACTAGATCCCTAGTCTAAAAGCTTTATGGATTACACTTGCCCATGGACGACTGTGTACAACAGTGCTTTGAATTAGGCAAAAGTTCTGTTCTACCAGTGTGGCTCAAGCACCCACTGATTTAGGGTTACCACCTGTCCCACATTGCGAGGGACAGTCACTCTTTGGGCAGTTGTGTCCTGCATAAAAATTGAAAAAATGGCAAATGTCCTGAGATATTAGGACAAACATATTTCTTATATTTAATGTAATAGTTGCATAAAACAGTTATTCTGTTTCTGAAACATCTAAATGTTATAAGAAACAGAATTAGCAACTAAAATGCTACAAGAATAAGCATTTATTTAGGCAAAAAAAGTGAAGTTCTGCCCTTTGTACTGGTCGTGGGTATGTTTTCATTTGAAAAGGTGGCAACCCTCCACTGATTGCCTGTGTCTTTTGGTCATACCTCCAAACATATTGTGCTTAAGTGTGCAGACCATCCTCGCACTGTGCAGTCATTCAAGGATTTCTGTATATTCTAGATGTTAATGATGATTTGTGTGCATGATCCTTGACTTAACTCATTCACTCCGGAGCAGCTCAGAAAAAGCTGCCTGCTTAATTCCACCATAGGAACAACAGTGCAGCCTGAGCTCATTTTCAGAAAATCCATTTGTAATACCATACAGAAAACAAATGTTCATAACTCTTTAACTATAAGAGCTAGACTAAAAATGTAAATGTGAAAGTTGTTCAGCAGACACTGACCTTTCCAACAGTGTAAATGCTGATAGTGCATATCAAAGCCATTATTAAATATTTGGCAAGGAATGTTGATGTCCATATTTTTTTTGCCTTTTTTGGAAAAGCAAAGCACAATATCTTTGTCAATGTACCAAGCAGACCCATACAAATTGTATTTAATTTGTTAGTATGAATGTCAGCTTTAAACTGATACCTTAACCATTACTGTGTGATGCTCCTTTATGGAGATATTCACAGAAATATGATTAATATAATATTTCTCATAACTGATAAATAAACAAAGCATAATATATCATCATCTGTAACAGACAAAGCCTACATATCAGCATAGAAGCTGTGCATCTGAATGTCAGCTTTAAAATGATGCATCATTTGTGTGATCACCATGCTCCCTTGCAAAGATATGTGCATAATAATGAGAAGTATTGGAAATGTATAATTTTCATAATTGTACAAGACTAAACAAACTGTGATATTTGTACATGTGTACAGTGCACATATTTTACCATGTTGTAAGGAGCAACACTGTCTTCAAAATGAGGTATTACTTGGCACATTCAGATGCTCCCTTGCAAAGTTTTTTACCAAAATATGAAAAAAAATCATAATTTCCATAACCTAACCCCAAAACAAACTTTGATATCTGCACATGTGTACAACATACAGGCACAATTCTTTTACCATGTTGGAACCAGCAATATTGTCTTCAAAATGAAGTATTACTTAGCACATTAAGATGCTCCCTTACAAAGGTATTTAGCAAAATATGAAAACAAATCATAATTTCCATAACCTAAGTCTGAAACAAACTTTGAGATCTGCACATGTGTACAGCATACAGGGACAGTTCTTTTACCATGTTGGAACCAGCAATACTGTCTTCAAAATGAGGTATTACTTGGCACATTCAGATGCTCCCTTACAAAATTATTTACCAAAATATGAAAACAAAATCATAATTTCCATAACATAACACCAAAACAAACTTTGATAGCTGCACATGTGTACAACATACAGGGACAGTTCTTTTACCATGTTGGAACCAGCAATACTGTCTTCAAAATGTGGTATTACTTAGCACATTCAGATTCTCCCTTGCAAAGTTATTTACCAAAATATGAAAAAAAAATCATAATTTCCATAACCATATAACCAAATAACGAAGTAATACATGTTAGTGTGGAGTGCAGATGCATTCATTATCATTCAGTAGAAATACTATATCATCATAATTCAGTCAAAATAGTATAACACTTGGATGTTACTGAGCCCTTCCTTTAACCACCTAATTTCCACCCATGACTGACAAAGCGTAGAAACATGCCCAAACTACGGAGTATAAGCAAAATTACAGTAATAGAAGCAGAAATGTCAAACTTATGTGGTTCTTCCATGTAAGAATTAGTCACAAAAGTAATAATTCCAGTTATTGCATCTGACCATCACTCTGGTTACAATGAGACCCATCAGTTTTCCTTAATCCAGTATGTGCATATTGTTAACAGATAATAAATTATTCTCGAAAGCTGGATACATAAACAAAAAATTATAATAACCATC
The DNA here is from genome assembly GCF_019279795.1 of Protopterus annectens. Classification (NCBI taxonomy): domain Eukaryota; kingdom Metazoa; phylum Chordata; order Ceratodontiformes; family Protopteridae; genus Protopterus; species Protopterus annectens. The sequence goes on from NC_056728.1 coordinate 267,297,672, forward strand.
ACTGAAACCTGAGCTATAGATAACCTGTACTTATTACACCGTATCTGTATTACGATCTTCAGCAGTCTGACCATGTATGCACAAGCACTTCCCTGGTACACAAATTAATTATTTCCCCTACCAACATCTTCATTACTACATGTTGTACACATGTCCCTAAATGAAACATTCACCCAAATGACCCCTTCAGGAAAATGTTCAGATACGCACAGTCGCCAAAATTATATATATATATATATATGTGTGCGTGTGTGTGTGTGTATACGTGTGAACAATGTATATATGTACAAGTATATTATGTACATACATATGTAGCCATATACACACACACATGCACACATTTATATATATATATATATATATATATATATATGTGTGTGTGTGTGTGTGTATATATATATATATATATATATATATATATATATATATATATATAGAAAGAAAAAAATCAGGGGTTTAGGAGGGTAGGCAGTTGATGAAGAATGAGGGGGGCTGCTTGCAATGACTCCAACCAGAGAAAAAAACACAACCTGGCTTGTACATTCATCAAAGTGATAACGACTTCTACTTATGTGAATAACAGTGACAGCAACTGAGAGTTTTCCCAGAAAAGTGATAATGACTAACTGCTATATTGTAACTGCACATGTTGCTAATGTGATAATGACCTTCCTTTCATTACTGCAAAGGTATGCATGCTGAGACACAGGTCATAATTGCTGCACATAACCTAAGTAGGCGTTCAGTCAAATAGTATAACACTTAGATATTATTGAGCCCAACCTCCCACCTAAATTCCACACGACTGACAAAGCCAGGAGAAATGCACAAAAAGTACGGTAGCTCCATGTTGTCATTAGTCACCTAGTGATAACCTTTATGTCACTCAATCAACTACTGAGTATAATCAGAATAATAATAAGACAAGGAGAAATATCAAACGTATCTGGCTGATCCGTTTAAAAGTATTAATTCAGGTTATCTCACCTAACCATCCCTTTGGTTACAGTAACAGTCAGAAGTTAAAAAGGCAGAAATATTGTTAAACAATGCCAACATTTCAAGGCCATTTCAAAACAAACCATTTCCAAATAAATTGCACACTGCATCCATTTCTGCTACAAGCACCAAAGAAAACCAACCCCTCAGGGGGTCAGGGCAAATTCCACTAGGGCTACATCTACCTCTACAGCATTTCTCAGGGGAGTCCCTACCAGGGACATACTGGAAGCTGCTACCTGGAGTTCTGTACACACCTTCACCAAGCATTACCACCTGCCTATCTTTTCCAAATACAGGGCAGCAGTCTTGCAAGGCCTACTAGCCAGCCCAAACATTTTTTGACTGCCTTCACCCTTCCTCAGCATTGGGAGTCAACCCAAGTGTGATGACTGCACAAGTAAAACATGAAGAACATAGTACAGTTGTGTACATGTACCAGAAATGGAGATGTTTGAGTGTATTCACTATTGCAGTCCTGGTTTCCCTCGCTCCACCCTCCTTGTTTTCTCTGTTTCTTTATCTCTCCTCTCTATGGCCATTCCTACTGGTATTGGTATTTACTTTTTACTGGTGGTGTTTCCGTGTGGTGCTGCGGTAGCGTTGTCGCCTTACAGTTAGACGTTGCCCATTTGATTCTCAGTTAGAGAGTCTTCTGTGTGGCGACATGTGTGAATGGGCGTTCCTTCGTTGAAGGTTGTGCGTTAGGCCCAGCAAGCCAGCACGTAAAAATCTACTGCCAATCATTAGTGGACCGGAGTTCCGCTCTGGTGACCCCTGACCGGGAAAAGCCGAAAGACACAACAACAACTGGTGGTGTTTCTACACCATAGCCTAGCTTCCTGTTTGGGGGCTCCTGACATTTGGGGAAAGAAAAACTGATGTAATGGAATCGGCTGCCTGTTTTTATACCCCTGATGACCTGACGCCATGGAAGAAGTGACAGCATCCAATGCATAAATACTACATCTCTGGTATTCGGGTCGACTGAGGGCTACCTGCAGGCAGATAACCCAAGTGTGATGACTGCAACAGTGAATACACTCAAACATCTACATTTATGGTAAGTGTACACAACTGTACTTTCTGTTGATTGTGGTAATGAGGTTGAGGTCTCTGGAGAGTGTGGTGCAGAGGGATTGGGATTTCTGTAGATGTAGCATTTCTAACAGAGATGGGTCAGACATGGCTTTGTAAGTCAAGCAGGGATAGCCTCTTAGTAGACGATATCAGACAGAGAATAGCAGGAGTTTTTTGAGTCTACCCATGTAAGACATGTGTTAATGGCCTAGGATCTTCTTCGTGAGAAAGTTTTCTGGCCTTTCCAGCTGGTGCATGTGTCTGGTGAGGTACATGCTAAATGGGGCATTATACTTGATGATTGGCCTAATGAGGGAAGAGTAGAGAGAAAGAGATGATGACCTCTTATTTCCTTCCTGTTTCTCGCCAAGCACATGTCCATCAGCACTGAAGGCTTTGTCCCTTGGAAAGGCTAGCTCAACCTAGTGTGTCACAGCACACTTCCACAGATGCTTGTACTTTTGTGCAAGTAATAACATTAATTTCACTGAGCCAAACACTGAGTATAATCATAAGCAGAAATGACAAAGTCAGAAAATGTAAATGTAAGTATGTAAATTACCTGGTTGATCCATGTCAAAATTAACTGCAACTGCCATAGACTGTATAAGCCATGTAAAAATATTTAAAATACTTAAGAATAACATCAGGCTCTTAAAATAGCTTTTCTTTTACAAAAAGCAAAAGTTGGGCACTGAAAAAAAGAAGATAAAGGAAGTGGTAATTTATCAGGGCATGTTTTCCATTGCACATTTACAATTGGAGTGTTCGGGCACTAAATTCATAAAACACTCCTCAAGATGGCACTATCCTCTTCCCAGCAGAGCTCTCCATGTTCAAGATCACAACCAGTATCACATTTCTTTTATTTAACAATTTTGAGGAAAGCAAATAATTTCCTGTTCCACACTTAAGATAATAACCAAAACTGAAATGCTGTAGAGCAAACATGGAAATCAGGAACTCTTCAGACCACTCTGGTAACCAGAAATATAAAGAAAAATGTCAGCATTCTTTTTCAGTTATTAAAAATTAAATGCTGTCATTCCATAACCCGGAACTTCATCAGAATAAAACTCCCCATGCATCACTTCCTTATAAAGCTTAAATTTAAAGAGACAACCCAAGTTCAACATCAGACACAGAATACCAAATGAAAAAAAAATTCTATTAGCAGATAATTATATCCAGTTTCAGTCCCAATCATCCATCTGTATCAAAAGTTATAGTACAAAAATCCATATTAAAACACAAATATATAACTACATTACAATACATATAATAACTGCATTAGCTCAGATAATGTAATCAGATTGTAATCAATCAAAAGCTATACAACATACTATTTTTGGTATATGCAAGTAACAAGTTATAATTCAGCTGCCCTTAATTTCATAACTAGAAGTACTGAAACTATATATCATTTAATCCAGGTCATAGCATCCAGTCTTAATTGCAAGCCAGGCGTCGATGTAAAACTTGGCTGTAGATGGTTGTCACTGTTGAAGTGACACCCCAACCCCATGTGCAAAAATGGCAAAAAGGGGTTGTGGATGTATATATATATATATATATATATATATATATATATATATATATATATATATATATATATATAAAATTACCAGCATAAGCATTTTATACAAGTGAACAAGGGTAGACCTAAGTTGCAGTACCATCAGGATAGATGGGTCGGGTGGGCAACATTTCAAGTGAGTTGTTGATAGTGTCTTTTCTATCTTGCAAGTTTCAGAAGAGAGTTTTGACTTATTATACTTTGGGGCTAGGCGATTATCAGGAAACTACATGGGAGGGAAACAGAAAAAATATTGAATTATGTATCTCTGATTAAGAATGAAATGTCTGGGGTACCGATAATTCAGTCATTGTTCACCAGAAATTTGATAGCATGCTGGCAACCCAAGTGATATTGAAATCTAAGAATGAGCAGGGTAAGGCAGGTAATACACCTTATGATGTTGATGTACCCTAACAGGTGTTTGATACTACACTGTGGAGAGACAAGTTATGGGGGTAAGAAAGCTCTGACCAGTAAGTGAGCCTCTTGCTGGTTAAGTGAATGGAGTAAGGGCATACCAAATCTACCAATGAAACAGCCTTACTGATTAGGTATATCCAGAATGATACATGTAGGGTTGATAGATGAATTTCCAAATTAGTCAAATTATTAGGCATGTCCTCAACTTCCTGCAAATAGATTTTAATGGAATTTAACTGAAAGACTAATTGTATCAGGCCATACATAATAAAATAATTTGTATCAAAGCTTGAAAGTGTTTGGCAGTACAAGTAAGATTGCATAATCATGTGTTATGAATGTAGAAAGGGGACTGTAATATCTTTAATAGTAAATAGTGGTAATAATAGTAAATGATAGTATAAATGCAGTGTTACAATTTTGTGTTGCAACAAATGGTGGAAGTGCAACCACGTGTGATGTTATATTGACTATATACTGTCTTTCACAAAAAAATCAAGAATGTAGAAATATTGAATAATAAGATTTTACACTGGCATCTAAATGGGTAATGTGCTTTCAGTTCAGTAGGATATTAAATAGTTAATAATCAGAAATATCAATCTGTTCCACTTTTGTTTTCCAACTGTTTGACTTTTGTATCATCTTTATCGATTTCAGAGCATTGAATGCTGGAAAGCATAATGGACAATGTATACAAGGAGATAATATCTGAAAAACACTTCATTTAAAAAAAAATACCCATACAAAATGAGCAGGGGCAAAATAATATCCATTTAAAAACTGCAGCTCAAAAATGTAATCATTTGAAATGGTTAAATTCATTTGTAGATGACTTTTATTTTTAAACTAGCTAGCTCAAGATATGTATTTGTCAAAATAGTGAGGACATATTTAACACAATCTTTATTAATAAAGTTAACAGAGTAAAGCATGTGAGCACTAACAGAAGCCAGATATGCTACAAAATGAATGTTCTATATACCTAAGACACGGCACAGCAACCCACCACATAGTACTCTGCTTATGAAAAGCAAAAATAAAAAATAGAGTAATTCAACAAAGATACCCATGTCAGCACTAAAATGAAAACAGATCTAAATGTGCGAAGTAGTAAAAGCTGATCGTTGGTAAATACGAACTACGTATTACAGGGCAGCAAGGTTTCCGGCAAATGGAACTGCACTTTCGTTCATGATCACGTAAACTCTATGGTCTGTTGATTAAGGTGCTGTGTAACCATCAGAAAACAAAGCTGTGCATGTCTCCGAAGTGAAGAAAGTACAAAAACAAAAATATGCAGTATTCAATAGTACTAAAGTTATCACTTTTAACGTGCAAGAAAGGCAGCACGTACCATCCACAGAGAACTCCTCAAAAATAATAATTCACTAAAATGAGTTAAGGCCAAAAATACGTTATATTTCCCCCAAGCTACTTGGCCTAAACCTCTCTGAACTAACGAGGGAGTAAAAAGCTCCCAGCCTAACGGGACTGCACACATTGAAAGCAATGAATGACTTGCACTTTGCTATGGGGATACACCCCCATGTCTACTACTTCAACTGAGGGACCGGTGGAATTGATATCACCCCAGTGCCCCTCTTCTAATCTCTTTCTACAGTGTATTAACATGAAAGCACAGAGTTAGAAGTACGAGCAGCGGTATAGCACTTGCAAGCCAATTTGCTCATAAACTTTAAATATAAACCTGATGTAACTCCACACTGAAAATTAAGTTCAGAAGGTACCTGACAAAGTTCAGGTACTTTTTCAACTTCATTTTTAACACTGGAGCTAAAACTTTACTTCAAAGTTACCGACGCTTGTGGAAGGGACTCGGGTAAAACAGCATAGCTTTTCAAGCGTCTCAGGCAGCGCTCTGATGTAAGCTCAAAGGCGCCCTGAGAAGGTACTCAGGGTTAATGAGTTAGGTCATGTACATATAGTAACATGAGTAAGATGGATGCCTTTCTCCCCATCAGCGAATGCACAGTGGGGTGCAGGCTGCATCTACGGGATACCGGCTATCCACCCAACCTACAGGAAGGCAAACAGTTTTATTCCTGACACTAATGATATAGTACAGAGTTGTGCACCATGTGTACAGAAGACTGTTCAGACAAATAATGTTTAGGCATCGCATTAGTGATATCTGTGCTCAGGAATCATGCTAAGGACATGCCTATGCACTGTACAAAGTGTTCACAAATATTTTGTGTTTATAAATATGGTGGCCTGTTTGTGTCAAGAGCAACACTCTGCACCAACCAGAAGATTACGAACATACACGGAGGAGAACTTCATTGTGACTTTGCATCACCACCATTTCTAAAATTTCAGAAACCTCACTGTGGCAACACTAGTGGGCTACAGGAAGGCTTTTAAAAAGCTAGTGTCTGCTCATGTGTTTTTGCTGAGTCTCATCATTTAGTAAGTGAGGTAAAGCTTTAGTGGATTGGTATGGCGACATCCTGGCCACACACACTAATGCTGCATATGGCAGAGGCTGTGTATTGATATGACAGCTGTTGTGCACATTGCATTGCCAGATATTGGACACTGTAAATTTCATAAATAAATGAAGACATGGTTTACAATCACTGGCTAGAATTCTTGGGTTCACTATTCTTATTTATAAAACCAGTAGATCTTATGAGAAGTTCACTGTAACAGTAAATCATTACATCTGGATTTGTCTGCCTTCCTGGAGTCCTGTCTTACAGTCATAATTTATTCCAGATAGTAAAATATTCTATGCAGATAGCTGAGGTTGGTCTTGCTTCCTCCTTAGGTAGTGATGTTGGTGGTGTAAGACACTATCTACTTTGTTCCTGATTTTTCTTTTGTTTCCTTTTCTTCCGAATGTTAAGCTCTCAGTTGTGCTACATTACATTTTACTCTGTGATGCTCACTGTGTTGCCAATTTAGTTATTTTTTCATAAGGTTTGCTTGTTTTCCTACTGATTTTTATCTCAGTAAAGTGCCATTGTCATCACCCATTGAACTAAGCTAGACAGCTACTTAGCCTAGTTGTGAGATTTTTTCCAGGCTGTCCAGGTACCACTTCCACTTCATTTAATCCTGTGGTGCTGAGGAAGACTTCTTCAGTGGCACAAAATGCTGCCTATCTGAGTAGATTTTGACCCCAAGCCATATTTTCCCAAGAATCCAGTGCCCAGAGGTCTTCATTGGCACAACATGTTTCCTAGCTAAGTAGACTGTCCCTAGGCTATCTTCCACTTTGTGTATGCTTTTGGGACTTTCATTGTATTTTTAATAGAATTAAAACAACTTTATTCACACTTTTCTTCTCCAAACTTAGTGAGTCAGTCTTTGCACCTTGTACATATTTATATAGAAACCAGGTCAGTTTGTTCCTATTTTTTCTTCTTTGAATGGCTTCTAAAGTTTGCTACTACTGGTTACCCTTTCCTGTCACTGTTACACACAGTTTTACTAGCTCTGGTAAAGTTTTGATTAAACAGTATTTGCTTAGCTAAATTTTGGTTGGTCATAACATCGTGTTGATTATAGTGTGCAGCAGATTTGTTGCCATTATTTGAATAGTTTGGAGAAGTATGACTATTATGTTGCCATTCTTTTGTTTTCCTTTCTGGTGTCAGATTCATTGTCCACTCATTACAGAGGACAAGAAAGACTTTGGGAAAGGAAGTGAAAAAAAATGTAAATGTGAGGTAAAAAAATCACCCGACAAGGCCACCATTCAGAATGTTTGAAGTGCCTGGGGAAAGCCTATTTTTTCTGAGCAGTGTTTCAGCATGTGCTTTTTTCAAGCCTTCATCCCTCAAAAAAAGGAGAATCATTTAGAGTTAGAGAGGCTGAAGGCTACTTCAAGGCACATATGCTGTGCCTCAAAAAATGACCATCTCCTTCAGACTGAGGACACAGCCTGTTCCCTCTAAAGCATCCAAGACAGATGTCTCTAACCTAATGACTGTGTCTAAAGAAAGTTTACATTGACCTAGACCCACAAGTAGTACTACTAGTGCATCTGAACCCAAGCTCAGAGTCCCACAACCCCATTCACAGGTTAAGGAATTCTGTATCAGTTGAACTGTAATATTCTGTGCTGTAACAGGCTTTACTATTGATGCTGCAACTGTGGTGTCAAGCCTCCTCTGCTAACATCAGGATAAATTGAGCACCATTTCTGCCAAATTTTTCAGCCCTTGCTCCTGGGTCTTGTTCATATGCTGGCCTTGATTCGAATGAAGTTCGACCCCTTGATCTTGGAGTCAACATTAGTGAATGTTTTGCAATTGACAACAGTGCTGAGTTCAAAACCACTGCCCTGACTTCTGCAACTTCAGTACTGATTATTTTACTTAAAGCTCTTCAGTGTCAGGGGCTTCCTTATAGATCAGTTTTGATGGTTCAAGATCTTAGTGCCAATGGCCTCAGCATTGTTTAGTGTTGATAAAGCCTTTGACTATTGGGGTAGAGGCCAGTTTCACCTTGATTCCGTTGATGTCTGGTCTGTTAGCTCAATTGGACTCTCAGCTGGTGCTTACTTCAGAGATGCAGGAAACAGTTCATGGTCCTGGTTCTGACATAGATCTTGACCACTATATCTCCTGTGGGTTCACATGTCCTAGCACTGGTAGCTATCCACCACCAGCCCATATCCCCACTCATGTATCACTGACTGGTGGGGGGGTGACGCCAGTGATTATAGGAATAACCCTATGGTAGTGATGGGTTATTTAAGGAAGAGCCCTATGGCTTACAGTATAATGTTATTCTACAAGAGGGAGATTGCAAAGTCAGTGGTGATAAGTGTACTGAAAAATAATAACGGCTGCCTGCTGATGGTAAGGATGAGAACACCAAAAGAAGGGGGTTGCTGACCTTCACTGTTTTGGACAGTTTACTAAAAGGATAAAGTGATATCTTTGTGTTGGAAGATTCTTAACAGCAGTGAGATGAACTGAGAACTGAATGAAGTCTGTTTTCTTAATGTAATTTTTGTTGAAAAGTAGTATTGGATTTTCATTTGTGCCTTTACCTAAAAAATGTGAGATGTGAAGTTGTTCAATCTCGCCGTTTGTTCTTACCCACGGGTTCAGAGCCAAACCCTCGGTTCCGAGTCGGCCACATTCCAAGCTCTGCATCTAAGAGAAGCTTGAGGCACAGTCCCTATCCCATGATCCCCTGCTGCTACCCCTCAGATCTAGTTTGCCGCTGTAACAGGTCTCGTCGATTGAGAGCTCGGGCCAGTATACTTGATATTTTTTCTTAATATATATATATACAGTATCTAGCTTAAATTTCTTAGATTGTTGAACTTTTTTTATTAGACTAGCATAGTGTTAATATAGTACAGTTTGTGTGCGTGTGTGTGGTTAAATTAACGTTAGCTTGTCTGGGAGTGGCTGCCCCTAGGCCTTAGGCCATTTTTTCCCTTTTTTCTGTCAGGGCTCTGTCAGAAACTGTTACTACTAATCCCTAGTTAATCGATAGTTTTCTTGTTAGCTGTGTGTTTTAGTGACAAGTACACTTTATATTTTTCTTACTTATATATATATATATATATATATATATATATATATATATATATATATATATACACATATATATATATATATATATATATATATATATATATATATATATATATATATATATATATATATATAGCCTAATATACTTAGAGTGCTGTAGTTTCTTATTAGGATTAGTGTGGTGTGCTTTATATATATATATACAGTTGCATTTGCCTTTTCTTCTGATTAAAAAAATGTCAGAAAAAGCCAAATCAGGCATTAAACGTTGCCAGTGTGGACAGAAAATGTCCATAACTGACAACCATGTTTCCTGCGTCTACTGTCTGGGTCCTCTCCATCTTCAAGAAGATTGTTCCATCTGCCACTCGTTTAGTGACAGAGTGATGATGGAGAGACGCAGGAAACTGGTTGAGAGAGGTCTCCTGAAGCCGGAGTTTCAGGAGGCATTGGACAAGGTAGACCAGTCATTGAAGTCTTCGAAGGGGTCGAAGTCTTTGAAGGTATCGGAGCCCAGGGCATCGGCTCCGAGTACCCCTTCTAAGATTCGGTTGCTGGCTCCACAGACCTTGGAGCTGAGCACCGAAATGCTGCCTCGAGTCGAGGTCCAGGTCTTGGAGCCAGTATCAGAGGTACCCCCTTCATCGATCCTTCGCTCGGTGACCTCTTTGGCCCCTTCGACCCGTTCCTCCAGACTGTCTGACACCGATGTGGATCGAGTGGTGCAGAAACTGATGGAGAACACGGCCTTATACAAACTGATTGTGGTTTTGTCCCAGTTGGTTTAGAAGCTTGAGACCCTTCCTGTCCCATCTCTTGATCCTCCTTCGAGACCCGTCGAGTCATCGGAGTCGGGAGTCGATCATCTGATGATCGTTGATCTACCGGGGCCGAAGCCTTCCTTAGTGCTTTTGGCTCCACTGACCTCGACACCCTCGGTACCCTTCGAGGGGTCTCGGAGCCGACAATCTCTCCTCGGTTCTGGGGGGGAGAGTCGAACCGAACATTCAGTTCCGACTCTTCCCCTAGGTGCCTCAGCGCAGATTAGTTCGGCTCCATCCTCTGGATCGGAGCCCGTGGTTCCAGGCCTGGGGAGGCTACCATCTTCTTCGGAACTGGTGGAACCCTCGGCCCGGGGCTCCGGTGCCTTCGAGGCCATGAGGAAGGTCTTGTCTAGTAAGACTTTCACATCATCAAATTCTTCTTCTCCCTCCCCAAAGGGTCCATGTTCTGTCTCTGCACCACTGGTCCCCGCCAAGCGTAGAGACCAAAAGCCTCAGTCAACCCCAGAGGGTGAACCCTGCTCCTCGGAAGCTTCACCAGATGCCCCTTCTGATGATGTCCCGAGGAAGAGGTTGTGCAAGAGGAGGCACATTGATTCCCCACAGAAATCTCTGACATCGGATACCGACTTGGATGAGTCAGAGGGGTCCCCACGGTCCTCCTCGGGGGATGTCTCGTTCGCCGACATCCTTGAAATTCTCAAGCAGAGGGGTGACTGGCAGTCCCTTGCCCCCACTGAGGATGAGTCGGTGTTACTGAAGGCTTTGGGGCTCAACCTTCCACCTCCTGGGTAACTCCACCCTTCGATGAGTTAATGGATTTAATAGCTCGAAGGGCATGGGAGTCCCCTGACACAGTGGAACCAGTCCCTCGGAGGCCCAATAAGTACATCACTGCCCCACAGGATAAGGCGTACCTGACCAAGGGAGTCCCAGTTGACGCTATGGTGGTGGCGCCGGTCACCAAGAAGGAAATGTCTGAAGCATCTTCCTCTGTTCATCCTCCTAATAAGGACTCCAGGATGATGGACAGGTACGGGAAGCGCATTTTTAGTTCAGCGACGTTTTCCATGCGGTCAATGAACTACCTCACTCATTTTACCCGTCTTCAGAGAGATCTCCTCAAGGAGTTGGGAGATACTCTTCAGGGTACCACAGATGCTGCGGTCTCAGACAAGGTGACAGCACAGCTCAATACCCTAAACTCTATAATGAACTCATCCATGTGGCTCATTTCTTATGCAGCCGAAGGATCGAGTAGGGCTGTAGCTTCAGCGATCGCTCTGAGGAGACAATCCTGGATGCACCTATGCTCCTTTGTGGAAGCCTTTAAGTCTTCCTTTACTAATGCCCCTTTTGATGGCTCCTCCTTGTTTGGGCCCAAAGTGAAGGAGACGCTCACTAGGTGTGAGCAAGAAGGAAAGACCCTGTCTACCGTAGGGGTCCGTTTTTTCAGCCCCTTCTAGACCATACCCCAAAGGACAAAGAGGTGGAAAAATGTGGTTCCGGAAGACTCAGGGAGCTTTCCAATCTACACCTAGTGAAACCCCCTCCAGAGGCAGAGAAGGGGGAAGGAATGGAAAACTCCACCCAGGTGGCAGAGGGGGTCCGCAGAACCAGGGCGACAGAGATAGCTTCCCTGGCAAGCCCTTCCAGCACTCCTGAGTGAAGGCCCGGCTGTCCTGCTCTGGAGGCAGTCGGGGGTCGCTTGGCTTTATACCAGAGGCCTGGCTAAATCTCACTTCAGATTCCTGGGTAAAAAGCATAATAACCAGAGGATACAATATCCCTTTCTTAAACAACCCTACTATCCAAAAAAGATTCCCAGATGTTCCACCCAATCTGAGGGATCAGGCAGCCATAGAAATACGAAGGCTGTTAGAAAAACGAGTCATCCAGCCAGTCCCGGCAGACCAAATAGGATCCAGAACTTACTCAAGGTTCTTTTCAGTTCCAAAGAAAACAGGGGACTGGAGGCCAATACTGGACCTCAGCAAACTTAATACCTTCGTGAAGAAGGAAAAATTCTGGATGGTCACGCTACAATTGATCCTTCTGTTTCTTCAAACGAACGATTGGATGTGCTCTATAGATCTCAAGGATGCGTACTACCACATCAAAATGGCCAGGCCATCCAGAGATCACCTGCGCTTCCAGGTGGGAGCCAGTCATTTTCAGTTTCGAGCTCTGCCCTTTGTCCTCACCTCAGCCCCCAGGGTGTTCACCAAGTGCATGGCAATAGTGGCGTCCCACCTGAGATGACTAGGATTCCGGGTGTTTCCATACTTAGACGACTGGCTCCTAACCGCCAGCACTAGGCATCACCTATTGCAAGCCAGGGACTATACAATCAATCTCTGTTCCCACTTAGGCATAACTCTAAACTTCGGAAAATCTGTCTTATCGCCGTCACAGCATATATCATTCATAGGAGTGGAATTAGACACTACCATATCCCTGATCAGACTTCCCCAGTCAAGAGTCTCAACCCTGAGAGAACAGGTTTCTATTCTCCTAGAAAACAAAAGAGTCCCAGCCGCACAGGTTTTGAAAGTTTTAGGTATGATGGCAGCAGCCCTTATCATGGTCCCCCTAGGGAGAATGCACATGAGGATTCTCCAATGGCTACTCTTCGCACAGTGGTCTTACCAACAGCTACCATTGTCACACAACATCCTACTCACAGAATCTTGCCAACGGGACCTTCATTGGTGGATGAACAGTCAGGAACTTACAATAGGCCACCCGTTTGTTCTTCCTCCCCTTTAGCCACAGTGACCACGGACGCTTCCCTGATAGGGTGGGGGGGACTTTTTCAGGGGAGAACAGTTCAAGGCGAGTGGTCCGAAATGGAGTACAAACTGCACATCAATGTCCTAGTGTTAAGAGCAGTGTTCCTAGCATTGCAACACTTTCACGACTACCTACCTCAGGGAACAGTTGCAATTCAGACAGACAACATGTCAGTGGTCTGGTACATAAACAAGCAAGGAGGAACCAGGTCTTACCCCTTATGCAGAGAGGCCCTGAGGATCTGACAATGGGCTGTGTCCACCGGACGCTTTCTCATAGCAACGCACATCCTGGGGACATCCAACGTAATAGCGGACAGGTTGAGCAGAGCCATCCTGCTGCCTTATGAGTGGTCCCTCAAAAATCAAGTAGCGGAGAGAATTTTCCGCAGATGGGGCCAGCCTTGCTGCAACCTTTTTGCTTCTCCCTTGAATGCCAAATGCAGAAGCTATTTTGCCCTACTTCCCCCTCCAGGGGGCGTCCCCAGGGACGCACTTGTACACGATTGGCCCCCGGGTCTCCTATATGCCTTCCCCCTTGTTCCACTAATCTCGAGATTTCTGCAGAAAGCCAAAGGTCTGGAAAGGACGATCATCTTGATAGCACCATTCTGGCCTCGACAAATCTGGTTCCCCTTCCTCCAAGCTCACCAAATAGAGGAACCTTGGACTCAGGAGTTCTTCACCTCTCTCTCTCATCCCTCAAACTGACAGCATGGCTGTTCCACTTCCCAGCTTAGCCAGGTCGGATCTTTTATCTCCAGCAGTACAACATATTCTGATTTCTTCCCACAAACCCTCCAGTAGAAAATTGTATAAGAGCAAGTAGAAACGTTTCACGTGTTGGGCCTCCAAACAAGGTTTAGATGCCTTGGTTGCTCCTATTCACAAGATCCTAGAATTTCTATCTACTCTTTTTCACCAGGGGGCTTCAACATCCACCATAAGGGTACAGCTGGCTGCCATATCTAATTTTCATGTGGGAGAAGGAGGCACAACAGTTTTGTCGCACAGGCTTTGTAGGGCTTTCATGAAGGGAACTTTTCATCTCTGACCACCTATTCAGAGCCCAGTCTTTCCTTGGAATTTAAACCTGATGCTATCCCAACTCATGCTATCATCATTTGAACCAGCTTTGTCATGCTCACTGAAATACCTTTCTTGGAAAACCCTATTTCTGGTGGCAATCACCTCGGCCCGCAGAGTTTCGGAGCTGCAGGCACTGTCAATTAGACCACCATATCTAATATTTCACCCAGACAGGGTCACCTTATGTACTAATCCATCTTTTCTGCCAAAAGTCTTCTCAGAATTGAATCTTAATCAATCCATAGAGCTTCCCACCTTTTTCAAAAACCATACCAATAAGCTGGAATATATGCTTCACAAATTGGACGTGCATAGACAACTGAGATTTTACATGGATAGAACAAAAGAATTCAGGAAATCGGACCAACTATTTGTGTCTCATGCAGATAGTAAGAAAGGACTTGCAGTCACAAAAATCACGCTATCCAAATGGCTCTCAGACTGCATAAACTTTGTTTATTCATCTTCAAATCAGCCTACTCCCCTCAAAATTAAAGCTCACTCTATTAGAGCCATTTCTACTTCTCTGGCTCATGCGGCTCGCTTACCTATAGATACCATTTGTGCTGCAGCTACCTGGGCCAAACCTCATACATTTATTACTCATTACAAAGTGGACAGGGCCTCCAGGGACAGGGATTCCTTTGGTTCCACTTTTCTCAAGAATGTTCTCCCGTGAGCTACCCGGGGTTAGGGTGCTGGGGACGCTAACCGTGGGTAAGAACAAATGGCGAGATCGAACAACTTCACATAAAGAAGTTATGTTCTTACCATAACGTTCCATGTGAGTTGTTCATCTCGCCTTTGTTCTTACCTTCCCGCCCTCCTTCCCCCCTCCATCTTCTGGAGGAACAAGTACGACTCATGACTGGTCGTCTTCTCTTGGTTCCCAGTGACTGCCTGTGCCCATGTATGCATGCGTAGTCAGACAGGTATAACATAGTTGCCTGTATTTATCTTTACCTTCTAGGTATATATGTGTATAGGTATTTTTGGTGCGTATGCATGTGTAGGCAGGTATATATGTTGTTACCTGGTTTCTTTGCAAACTAGATCTGAGGGGTAGCAGCAGGGGATCATGGGATAGGGACTGTGCCTCGAGCTTCTCTTAAACGCAGAGCTTGGAATGTGGCCGACTCGGAGCCGAGGGTTCGGCTCCGAACCCGTGGGTAAGAACAAAGGCGAGATGAACAACTCACATGGAACGTTATGGTAAGAACATAACTTCTTTTTTTGGCTGTTCTTAAAGTACCTTTCTTTGCTTTATTGAGAAAGCTGTTGCAGAATATTAAGATTTCACCTTGTTGAAGTGTCTAAATTACAATGACAAAGGTAAGTACAAAGCAAATAAAGTGAAAATAAAATTTGGGACCTGGGGTGGTGAATGCCGCTAAAGTATTTGAGATTTGAGTTATATTCTCTTTGCTGTGTCATATATGAAAGCGAATGGGAGTAGCATGATTTCAGCTAATGCTTCTTCGCCCAGATAAAATGTGGTAAGAAATGTTTATAATTAAGTACTCAGGATTTTTCCTTAACTGTCTCATCACCACTGCAAATAATATATTTTTTCATTTAAGTAAATTAGTACTTCTCTCAGGCGTAGGAACTGTAGCAGTCCCTGCTACAGCTTACAGTTTCTCCATAGCTTATAACATACTCTCCTCTCAATGTCTGCATGACACAACCAGTCTAGATGTGTTCTCCACTCTAGGCCTCAGGCCAGACCTCTCAACCTCTTAGCAGAAGAAACCTGGACCAAACCTTAAATAGTGGGGGAGAAAGACCCAAAATAGCAACAGATTTTAAATGTTGTTATAATAAACTCTGAAAGTTACTAGAAAAATAGGATTTGTGCTTGCATGCTTTTTTAGAAGGATATAAAGTCTGAAACTCAATTGTGTGTCATTACTGAGTCATTATTTAGTGACTTCAGTCCTCAGTGATTTGTCAGAAAACTACAAATTTTATGAGGAACAAACAAAACTGCTAGGCAAAAATCTGGACAGTCTGTGAAAATCTGTACAATTGAGAGGTATGTCTTCGGCCTTAGACTGTCTGGCTCTTCTCCTTGACCTGTTTTTAAAGGAAAGGTTGGAGGAGTGGATTACATTTTAACAGTCCATCAGCTAAGTCTCCTTTTCCACTCACGTCAGATACTGCATCCATCAGTATGCTCAGTACTTCCTTAGAGCACTGTGCCCACTGTGTCAGTACATATGAAAATATACATATACATATGTGTGTGTGTGTATATATATATATATATATATATATATATATATATATGTGTGTGTGTGTGTGTGTGTGTGTGTGTGTGTTTCTGTGTGTGTGTGTGTGTGTGTGTGTGTGTGTGTGTGTGTGTGTGTGTGTGTGTGTGTGTGTGTGTGTGTGTGTGTGTGTATGTGTGTGTGTGTGTGTATACATATATGTATAAATATATATATATGTATATATGTATATATATATATATATATATATATATATATATATATATATATATATATATTTATCTATATATATCTATCCCTATATATATATATATATATATATATATATATATATATGGGTCTACTTCAGTAGACCGAAATACCACTTACCCGAAACCCATATAACCAAGACAGAAAGGCTGACAGCACGAGAACTCCGACGTCCTGGAACACTGACTTACCCCTCCATCCTTAAAAACAAATGAAACTGAACAAAAGCAGACCCACCAATGCAGGGGGCTGCACCCCCCAACTAAATATACCAACTCCAAGACTGCAGTACCGCAGGGTAAGGGGCACAGTTTGACAGGATGGCCAAGTGTTTACTTACCTGGAGTGGTGAGTCTGTGTGCCAGGAAGTCAGTGTTCTCGTGCTGTCAGCATTTTCGTCTCTATCTGAATTTCAGGTAACTGGTATTTCGGTCTACTGAAATAGACCTATATATATATATATATATATATATATATATATATATATATATATATATATACATATATATATATATATATATAATAGATGAAACATCCAAATCCCAAAGATCAATAAAGAATGTCAACAGGCTACAGTGCACATTTTCAGGATGTGCCCCTCATACTCCCTGTTACTTATATATACTAACTCCGAGATCACACAATCTTCAGGAAATGAGCACACTCCCTTACATAGGGATTATCAATCTCGCTCAGCTGTTTCTGTCAACCAAAATATATTGGCCACACAGATGTCGATCGTTGAGCGTTAAAACTGAAATTTTAAATTCACACAGTTAACATTGTTACCTCACAGTTCTGTCTGCAACTGCATTTGTTTCTGCCCATTAATTCAGTTTCCTTGCACATCACAAAAACATGCTGGAGCTGAACTGGTGATCTTTCAAACCGTAGAGGTGTATATGCGTTTGTGTTTGTGTGTATGTGTTTGTATGTTTACCCTGTGATGGGCTTCTGCCTCATGTGGTAATATTTCCTCTTACTGGTTTACCATGATAGATTGGGTCTCACCATGAACCTTACATGCAGTAATCATCTTGATCTATTTGAACATTTACTATTATGGTAAGTATGCTTATATAACTATGCTTTCCATTGAAAGATAAACTGGGCCTGTTGGCAAGATGGATAGATAGATATCACAGAGAATCCATCTTTTATGGACTAGATTTCCTTTCAGTATAAAGCAGTATAGCTCCCAGACCCTCTTTAGGTGTAACCTGGACAAATGGATGGGCAGTCATAAATACACCCTTGGTTTGGCCCCTCAAGCCTTCATTAAAAGCGTGTAAAAACTAGGTATAAATAAGTCTTTTCAATGGCTATCTGTAGTTTGGTTTATTGTAGTAATTGTTCTAATTGTCCACCGGATTAACAGCCTAATATTGACCTATGAACCTATAACTGAAGTATAAATAAATGACTACATATAGAGTTGGCTAACAATACCTGATGTTCAACATATAGATGAACGTTGCAGTGATCTAAGTGTTGATCAGTTAGATCATTGTTGCAGCAGCCAAAGGTGCCTTTCATGCAGTCTGTCAGGATAGAGGAGAGCTCCATATAAAAACAGAGCTCCAGTTTCTTCAGACCTCTTTTGCCTTGGGAGACCACTCTTTTGTTAGGCCCCATGGAACTGTGGGTCAGCTAATGATACTACAAGGCTGGGCATATAATTTCCTCTTGGAGAAAATCTTCACTAAAATAATTTGTTTGAGATAATATGTGTTTTCTTACTAAAAGGTTGAGTTTGCTATGAAACTGTATGCTTTTAGGACTCTCACTGTATTTTAAGGAAGTTTGAGTATAAACACTTTTGTGAAATTTTAGTGTAAAAAATTAAAATTCTGTTTTTTGACAGAATTTTTATACACGTTTCCAGGTTTGTGTATTTGGGGCAGGAGGTTGTGTTTGTGGGGATTGTCATTTGTTTACTTATCTCAGTACCACTTGATTTCTACTTTTTCCTTTACTGACTCATCCATTCACCTTTTTCTACCTTAAAGATCTCATTGTCTGCTAACCTATGAAGCAGCTACCAGTTTTCAAGTTTTATCTTCACCTGTCCACAAGAAGAAGAAGGTTGTTTGGGAGTTTTAGTCTCAGGCTGCTTCCTGTTACGCATCAGCTGCTGGTGAGTGACTGTGCTGTGGCTACTCTTTGTTCCTTAGATTGCTCATCTTTTCACACAGTTCCTCTGGTAGTGCACCTACAGCCATCATGAACCAGAGATCGTTGCATCTCCTATGGCAGTAGGGGACGCCCTTGACAGGCAAGGGAGAACAGCTCATGTCATTCTCCAGGGAAGGGGAAGAGTCAGGAGACTGTTCTTCTCTCAGCTTTTGTACTGAGCCTGAACATGTGTATGCCTTCTGTGGGTTAGTCATTTTCCAGGGAGTTTCCAAGGAAATCTGAACAAAATGAAAAAATACCGCCTTCTGCTGCTTCTTTTTCCATGGACAGGGAAAATTTTCTTGGATTTGCTGAGGAGCTCATTTCTGCATTTTCTTTGCCCAAAACTTAAGTCTTCAGGCAACAAAAGAAAAAAGAAAACGAGTTCCCTCTTTTTCTGACTTGGGGTTTCAATCAAAAAAGCAGACATTGGAGGGGATAACTGTACTTCAAGAATTTCTTCTCAATCTGAACAGTCTGATTCTGAGGAAAGTTTGGCTTCAGATTTCCCTTTTAAAGATTTATCTTTTTCTGAGTCTACATCTAACAGTAAAGAGGTTTTAAAGTGTGAACAGAATGAAATTCCTCTTGCAGAGAACATGTATTATCTGTTTCATTTGAATATGCCTAAATCTGCAGTTGTTCCTCTTGCCTTGCATGCTTTAGAGAATGTTTTCCTCACCGCTTCTAGTTTGCCTAACAGTCAACTTCCTGCAGCAGATAGTCTGAGAGGATATACAGGGCAACTTAGGCTCAAGTATTTTTCCCAATACTGAAGCAGATCAAGTAGTAATTTTATTATGAAAAATACTGCTTCTGCAAAACAGATAACTGATACTAACCTCATTCCCTTCCTCCTCAGACAAAAATATTGTTTTGCTACTTTCAGGATTTTAAACTGTCAAGCAAATGTGTTAAAGTATTTACTTTTATCTTTTGAGAACATGCAAAAGTTAAGTTATTAACCTTCTTTTTTCTAATGTATAAAAATCCTTGAATAGACACCTTTACCTCACATGTCCTTCTATCCAGATGGATAGCCATTTGGCAGATGGATAGCCAATCAGCTCACAAATAGGACACGTGGTTAAAGTGGGTGAATCCAGATCCAGCAAGAGGCCAGTTAGTAGTGGTGTGACACATAGTTCAGTACTGGAAGAACCCTGTTCAGAATATACTTCTGTGAAGTCAAGGCAAATGTGGAAGGCCTCTGGATGAAGTTCGCTGATGACTGCAATCTGGGCACAATCATTAAATCTCCCAAAGATGTAAATATCCTTCAGGAGAGTCTAGATCAGAGAAATGACTAGTGCCAGAACCATGGCCTAAAACTAGATGCCATAAAAAGGCATTATCATACACTTTGGGAAGTCAGACACTTCTGCAAATTACATCAATAGCACACCCCTTAGAATGGACTCAGAGGTGAGACATGTAGTTATTCAGATAGTAGCCTGAATTTTGACCACCATGTTGTGTCACAGCTTATAAGTAAAGGTATGGCGTCCAGATCCAAATAAATTATAGTCCCACTGTACTCAGCCCACATTAGATGAATAATTGAGTACAGTGCGCCATTTGGCATGTACTTGACTATGCACTTACAGCGGCTGGAGCTACCTCAGAGATTCCTTACAAAGAAAATATAGGATGCAAACAACATGAGCTACACAGACAGAGTAAAAGTCCTATTGCTTACTCTGTGTCCTACCAACTGTTAAGGGATGACCTATGCCTGTCCTACAAGGTACTCATACATCCAGCTTTGATGGAGCTGCTGCACATCCGTAAGTCAAACAGCACAAGGGTCACTTGATCTAGGGCTCTATACTTAGTCAAACAAAACATGCTGGAGAGGCAGATATGTGTCACAGAGACTGCCCCTTCTTTGGAACAGGCTTCCTATTCACATTAAGTAGAGCCCTTCCCTGGCCCTCTTCAAATGCAGTTTGGATCAATGGATGGGGAATCTCAAATCACACCTGGAGTAATGCCTATGCCCCTTATGGACAGGAGCAATCTGTTAGATACTCAATGCACAGGAAGAAATTCATGCCACCCTCTTGCCCCAAGGGGCCAACTATTGGGTAAAATCAGGTTATATTGACTAGACTTGTAAGGGCCCTTAAGCTGTTACCTAGTAATCTCCTATGAACCTATTAACTCTTTATTTCCACATCTCCTTCCAAGTGTATTGCTTCTACAGCTCCTCCAACCTTAATCCCTTTTGTTATGGTAAATCAACCGTACCTCATTTTTCATGATGACAGTGTGTCTTTGAGAATTAACCCTTCTTTTATGCCTAAAGTGGTCTCAGAGTTTACCTTAAGCCAAACTATTAATTTTTCTGTCTTCTTCCCTGAACATGAGAACAAGGGAGAAAAGATTCTTCATACAATAGACATCCACAGACAGCACAGATTCTACCTAGACAAAACTCAGGTCTTATGCTATTGCTTTTTGTTGCCCACCATAATAAGCCACTTCCAGGCAGCGTTACGGCACATTCCACAAGGGCTTTGGCTTCTTTGGTGACTTTCATGAAAGGGGTAGACTCCGGAAGTATTCTAGAGGCAGCAACTTGGTCCTGACTACATACTTTTACTAAATACTACAAATGTAATTCCTTTTTTGGGGTACACAGCAGACTTTGCTAGGACCATTCTCTAGCAGCTACTGGATCTTTGCTCAGTTTTCCCTCCTCAATTCCTTGTTTCTAAGCTGTGGTAATCTACCAAGTAGTGTAAGCTACTGCAACAGTGATCTAAATGTTGGGCATAGTATAGTTATATAGGTAAAAGTATCATAAAATTAGATATTCTTATGGATCACTGTTGCAGTTGCCTTCTCTCCTTCTAGCCCCCTTATTTTGCCCATTTTTTCTTTTTGTATTGCCAGTGTGTGTAGATGTATATCCCTTTGTGTGTATAGTTTACTGTTGGTTTTGCTTCTTAGCATTATCCTTTCAGGGCTCTCGCCTCCCTTTTTCCTAAGTCAAAAAGCTCAGAAGAATTTGGCTTTCTAATTATCTTCATGTGTTCCTCACTTTCTCAAGACAGTTTGGAAGGTGCTTTAAACTTTGAAAGCTGGCTGCTAGCAGAGGGCAGAAGTAGCAACCAATAGCTTAGGCCACTGCAACAGTGATCTTTTAGAACATTTACTGTTATGGTAAGTTTACTTACACAACTTTCTTTTTCATGACTTTTTGTTTTCTTTTTTGTATTTTTATGTTATTTACATGATTATGCTTAGAACACAAAGTCATGGTTCAGTAGTCTGTACAAGTATGTTACAGGCAAATTCTGTATGCGCGTATCACTAACCTTCCACCTCCCTTGGAAATATGACATTGCCAGGAAGTCTACCCATATGTGACAATTTACTTTCATACTGGTCCTGCCTGAAAAGACAGTACATATGTGTTTTAAATAGTTGTATACTAGCAAACCTTTGAGGAGAGGTCACTGTAAGAATAAAAGTACTATCCTACCTTATCCCAAGTGAGGTTTGTACATTTTTGTGGTTGAAAATCTTTTGCACTATAAAAATTTCTAACAGTTGTATCTGTAATTGAATTAGGTGCTGGAATACTTTGGATGTCGCTCAGTATGTTGTGCTTGCGAATTACACTTAAAAAGACATTTCAAGAAATTTTTATGAAAGCTTTAAGGCTTTGCTGCTGCACTAGAAAATGTAACTTTCATCTTTCTTACAAATATTAATTTTCTTATTTTGTACAGATAATTGTCTAGCAGCATTAGCTACTCTCACTCCATATTGTGCATTCTTGTTATTAAATACTGTCCAGGAAATTTGCAGACCCTGAAATACTTTGTATCACCATAATTATTTTCTTGATAGGTGCGACAATTATTCATTGATTTCTTGTTTTAGGAATACCGTTTTCTTCCATGTCAAGGATTTATTGTGTATTAGCTTTATTTTAGGTATTTATTTATTTGTTTTCTTTATTTAATTTCACAGTTGTTAATTGTGTAGATGGGCTGGTCCAGTAACCCTTCTCAGCCACAACTGGAATAAACAGACAAAAGTAGTGTATGAATGTACAGTGACAGAAGCACTGAGAAACCTAAAACAATCTAGAATTACATATAAAAGCATAACACAATAACTATACGGGTAAAAAACTTCTGTCATATATTACAAAGTTAGTGCAAAATTACACATTTTAAATAATTCATAAATTTGCTTAAAACAAGTAACTTCAGTGCAAGTACATGCATAATAGCAAAGGATAATGGATTGAACAAGAAGTATGCACCCTAATACTATCATCTCTAACATCACAAACACGGACCAAATTAGTGTCGTTTAACACCCAGGCTGTAATGAAAGTCTGACGATATGGGAAGGCAAGTCGCAAAATAATGTTTTCTGTGCTCGTCCACTGTCTCTGAAGCAGTTATGCTATCATTGATAAGGTGAGGTATGTAGTATTCTCTTGAACAGTTTAATTGAGTCAGTCTATCTAATAGAGTAAGCAATAGACTTCTGTGTAGCAGGGGTAATTTTGGCAAATGGACCTTTCACGTATAGAGAAGGTAAAGGGTGGTTTTTGTAGTTAAATGCAGTCTGCATTTGTGAGAGTGTAGGAAGGGTATCTAATCTCTCCTTTTCTAATACCATCAATAACTTCAGAAACAATAATAAACTATCATCTGCTCTTTTCTTAGACCTCTCCAAGGCCTTTGATATGGTGAACCACATTCAACTCCTCCATACATTAAAAAAACTATCACTCAGCAATTCCACGCTGAAATGGTTCCAATCCTACCTGTCCAATAGGCAACAGGCTGTTCTATGGCAGGACAAATTATCTACATGCCTACCTGTTACACTTGGAGTTCCCCAAGGATCTATTCTTGGCCCTCTTCTCTTCACCATCTTTGTTAATGACCTGCCCACAATCACCCCCATGCCACATGCATTCAATATGCAGATGATTCGACTATCATCAGCACTGCCTCCAACCTGGCAGACCTCACTGCTTCAACCCAAGACACCTTCAACCTAATAGAAAAATGGTTCTCAAGTCGACAACTAGTTCTCAACCCCAACAAAACAAAACTACTTACTTTCTCACCCACTAACAAGACTCCCCCCCCCCCACCTTCTCTATTACATCCTCCAATGGAATCACTATATCACCAGAAGCTCACACAAAGCTATTAGGTGTTACCATTGATAACTCCCTTAAATTTGACACCCATTTCAATCTTACCATCAAAACCGTCAATAAAAAGCTTGGCTCTCTCTATAAAGTAAAACACTTTCTCACTCCTCACGCTAAAATTACAATTGCCAGCACACACCTACTATCAACTCTTTTCTATGCCTCCCCTCTTTACAAACCTAAACAAGACAACCCTTAACAAACTTGCTTCTTGTTACAATCACATAGCTAGATTTGCCACAAATTCCACCTTTAGAACGCACCACTGCACTAACTTGAAGCAACTAGGGTGGTTAGAGTTTTCCAGCCAACTCCATTTCAACTAACTCAAAACGGCTCACCAGATACTGTATCACCCAGAGAAAACACCAGCTCTGAAAAACATCATTAACCCCTATATTAACCTGCAATCTTTACGCTCCTCCAATAAGATCTTAGCTCAAACTACCAAAGCCAATAATTCTGCTGGGGATTCTCTATTCTCAAACTTTGTAGGTAAAATGTGGAACTCCCTACCGACCATGCTCACCTCAGAACCCTCACTCCTACAATTCAAAAAAAGCTTAAACCCCATCTCAATACTCTCTGGCAATGTCCCTGTTCCAAACCTGATTAACCACTATCATTTACCCTTCTCTTACCTCACTATCCTTAACTGCTTTTTAACAAGGCGCCTCGCCTTTGTAACTGACCTATGTTTTTTTTTTATATGCTGCTGTTGTGTTTTTTTTTCCCAAGATGTGATGTATCTTTATATTGTATTTAGAACTCAACTATCTTCCTTTTTTTGCATTAACAATGTTCATATGTCTGTTATGTACTTGGAGCTTTTCTCCCCGGGCCTCCGCTGAAAATGGACATGTATCCAGTCGGACTCTCCCGGTTAACAAATGTAAAATAAATAAATAAATAAATAAATCTTCAGTCTGTTGAGTAACGGGGCCCTAGCATTGACTTGAAACCATTTTCCTTTAGTAGTACAATGATGTTCCTAATGGTTGCAAAGATGAAGAAGTATTTTGTTTTAATTTTCTACTTTTCTGAGTATTTTTCTTAGCTGTGTTGATATAAAGGGATAAAACTCTGATTGTACAATAGGATCATAGGAGGTTACTAGGTTAATTGCTCTACAGTATTTTTAACCCTAGCCATTCCTGCCCCAGTTTCCTAATTATCAATTTCCACAAACTAGAATGGCTTTGATATATGCCTATGCCTTAGCCTGCAAGCTGCCCCTGTTCATAAAGGACACAGACAACAACCCAGGAGTGAATTTGTGATTTCCCACCCATTGATAAGGATTGCGAATGAATAGGCTTAGGGAAGAGCCCTACTTCACATGAATGGGTAGTGTGTTTTAGAGAAAGGGACATTTCTAATGTATGTACCAGTCCCTCCGGCATGTTTTGCTTATGTCACAGATGAGGTTAAGATCCTTAGATCGGGCAATTCTAATGCTGTTTGTTTTTGAATGTGTAGCAGATCATCAGGGTTGGATCAGAGAATACCTTGTAGGTTAGGCATAGAACACCCCACATTAGTCTGTAGGAGGTGGAGGATAGGGCTTTGAGGCAGTAATCATAGGACATGTTATTTATATCCTGTATTCCTTTAGTGAGGAACCTCTGTGGCCACTCCAGCTGCTGCAAATACCTGATCAGGTACATCCTGAAGGGAGCACTGTAGTCCATTATTGGTCTAATGAGTGCTGAGTATAGTAGCACTGTGATCTTCTTAGGTCTGGATGCCATGCTCTTACTTATAAGTTGCTCCACATAGAATGATTTTCTCACCACCATGGACACATGGTGATCAAAGTATGGGTTAATGTCAACCCGAGTTCCCAGGTCCCTTACCACTGGGTTTACTTTTAGAGAAGTGTTATTAGTGTTGTAATTTGCAGGAGTGGTGGTCTTCCCAAAGGGAATAATTATGCATTTTTTTTGTAATGAATTTTAGTCCATGTCTCTGGCACCAGTTATTTGTCTGTGTTAGATCCTCCTGGAGGATATCTACCTCCTTGGGGAATTCAGTGATTGCACTCAACTTGCAGTCGTCAACAAATATGTTTGCCAAAGGCTGTCTGTATTTGCCTTGACTTCAAAGAAGTATATTCCAAACAGAAGAAGTCCCAGTACTGAGTCCTGTGGGACACTACTAGAAACAGGCCACTTGGGGAGGTGGGTTTCCCCACCCTAACTATATGTGTCCTATCAGTGAGCCATTTGGCTATCCATTGAGTGACGTAGGGATTTATGTATAAATTTGTGAAATTGTCTATAATACCCAAGTGAAGTATTGTGTCAAATGTCTTTGCCAGGTCAAGCTAGGCAATATGCACCATTTTTCTCTTGCCTATTGATCTAGTGACCTTCTTAAAAAAGTCCACCAGGTTTAGTAGTCATCTCCTGACCTTGACAAAAAACAAACTGAGATTAATTGGTCCAGTGTGTGACGATTTCTTATGTCTTTGTTTGATCCATGATCAAATTTTGGCGGACTTGCATATAAAACCTGTCAAACGTTTGGGTTTGTAGTTCCCTCGGTCTGCGGAAGGAGTCATTTATGAAGAGGGAATGACAGTTACAGTCCCCATTCATTAGGGACTTCCCAGTTTATAATCCCTCATGTTCAATTAGTGTCTTGTTCATTTGTTGGAAATGGCATGGGGAATATATTCATGTCCATCTTGGGGAGGCCAGAATACAGCTGTCCAGTGCCAAAGCCCCCCAGAGGAGGGGTGACATTGCAAAGGATGCTTGAGGGTAGATGCTTTGCCACCAAGCCATTTCAGTGGTAAATGCCTAGGTTCCTAGGTTCATAGGTGTTTACTAGGCTAATGACCACAAGGGCATTTTTAAGCCTAGCCATGCATCCCAAGTCTTTGAGAAGTTCTGATACCCTTGATAAGCATGGGCCTGGGAGAGGAACCATTTACAGGTTACCGGAGTCCATTAGAAACATAGGTGCCAAACCAGGGATGAATTTCCACTTTCCCATCCAATTGTCCAGGTTGCACTTGAATTGGGTTAGGGAGGAACTCTGCTTCACATGGATGGGGAGCCTGTTCCATAAAGTCTCTGAGATACATACCTGTCTCTCCAGCAAGTCCTATTTATATCACAGCCAAGACTTAAGTCCTTAGAATGGATAATTCTGGTCTTGCTTGTTCTGTGGATATGCAGGAGGTCCATCAGAGTGGGGTCTGAAAATGCCCTATATGCAATGCATAGATCTCCCCTCAAAACCCTGTAGGAGACAGAATACAGGGATAGGACTTTGAGGCAGTCTGCATAGGACATATTACTTATGCCCTGCATTCTTTTAATGAGGAACATCTGTGGACATTTCAATTGTTGGATATGCCTGGTTAGGTACAAACCAAAGGGGGCAGTGTACTCAACGATAGGTCTGATGAATGCTAAATATAGTGAACAATGACTTCCTTGGACTTAGTTGCCATACCTTTGTTTATAAGTTGCTCAACATAGAATGATTTCTTCACCACTGTAGACACATGATGATCAGAGGCTAGATTACTATGTGTGTCCCTAAGTCCCTGACTACTGGGTCAACTTTAAGGGGTGTGTTGTCAATATGATAGTTACCAGGGATGGATGACGTCCCAAAGGACACCACTATGCATTTCTTGGCATTTAGTTTTAGTCCATGGCTCTGACACCAGTTGTTTGTCTGTCAGCCCCTCCTGGAGAACATTTGGTGTCAGTGTGAGATTCAGTGACAGATCCTAATTTGCAATCATTTGCAAATTTAGTCAGCCAGAGACCACTGATATTGGCCTTGTCTTCCGAGACATAAATGCCAAAAAGGAGAGGTCCAAGGACTGATCCCTAAGGGACTCCACTTGTGATTGGCCTCTTTGTAAAGGTGGACTCCCCAATTCTAACTTCCTAGGTCCTGTCTTTGAGCCAGTTGACTATCCAGTAGTTGACATATGGGTTTCTACTTAGGGTCTATATCATATGAGGGATTCCCACAAATTGCAAACGCTCATAATATCGAACGTACCGGACCTCAAAGTGCTTTTTCTGAGATTGCAGTTCAGTGAAGAATGGGATATTTGCCCTTTCCTCACTGTAGTGCGATCTCGGAGTTGGAATATATATTTAGCGGGAGGTGTGGGGGGCTGTAGGAAGTTCAAGGTCCAGAACATTTGATATTATGAGCGTTTGCAATTTGTGCGATTCGCTCATATGATGTAGACCCTTGTACCTAACCTCTTGAGTTTGTCATTAATCCCCGAGTAGGATATTGTGTCAAATGCCTTGGCCAGGTCAAGGTAGGCAGTATGAACGATTTTGCCCTCATCCATTGCTTTGATGACCTTCTCAAAGAAGTCCACCAGGTTGAGTAGGCATGATCTGTCTTTGACGAAATCAAACTGGGTTGGGTTCAGTGTCTGGAGGTTTACTGTAGCTCTATTGATCATATCCATGATAATTCTTTCCATGGCTTTACATATAAGACTAGTGACACTTATGGGTCTGTAGATGTCCTTCAAGGATGCATCTGCAGTCCTTACAAATGGGTTGTCCTGTCGTCAGGCAGCCCTTCGGTCGGCCGGATTCCAAAGTCTGGGTCTGGCCTCGGCTGGTGTCGCACTTCACCCGACGTCATAGCTGCAGCTCTTCGGGTATAAAGGCATCAGCCGACGCCATTTTCCTCAGTCTTTCTTGCTGTGTGGCGCCCGAAGCAGAAGCTGTTTGCAAGTGCCGGTCGGTCAGATCCAGAGATTACTACTACCGAATACTACTTCGAAGACTTCTAAAAAGCTAAGTACCCCGTTGGGGACTCTTTCTTGCCTCAGCCGATGTCAGAAAAAGTGAATAACTGTTTAACTTGTGGGAAACAAATACCTCATAAAGATTTCCACTCTTACTGCTTACCTTGTTTAGGCCCAGACCACGACGTAGCAGCTTGTTTAGCCTGTGCTTCTTTCAACCGACGGACGCTTAGACGTCGGTCGGAGTTTGTTGAACAGTTTTTCGGCTCAGATTTCGCGTACATTATGCCGTCGGATCCTCCAACTTCACAAGTTGTTAAGAAACGCAAAGAAAAGGACCGACACTCGCGGTCCGTGGTTTCGGCCGAAACCGCGGTTAAGCAAACCGCGAGTGTCAAGCGGTTCTAACTTCAGCCGAATCCATGACTACTACCGAGGCCCCTTCTAACCTGGTTGAATCGGCCTCTGAAATTCAACCTGCTACTGTGGTTTCACAAGAATTATCGGACACCATCCCCTTGGATGTTTCAACCCCTGCACGTGGTGCTGCTAGGCCTCCTGCAGCCATGTCCTTAAAGGCCTTTGCCAGGGCTAAAGCAGCCAAAACTTCTAAGTCTGTGCCTGTTAAGCCCCCCTCTCACAGGCCCAGCTCCAGTTCCCAAATGCTTACTCTGGCAGAGGATCTCATCTCTTTAATAAGGGGATCCTAACCTCATCCAGACAGGGCCTCTCAACCTCCTCCAGAAAAGAGACCTAGAGCAGAGCCCCCTGAGCCAGTGTCCTCAGATGATTCTTCTGATGATTCAGACAATGCAGACCATCCAGATGCTCCTTTTTCTCCTTATGAAGACTCCGATGCTGAGGAATCGATTCCTTCTGCCTCTCCACCAGAGGAATTTTCCTTTGGGGAAACCTTACATGCCATGAGGGAGCAATTTCAATGGCAGGGGCAAGATTTCTCAGATTCAAGGAAAAGGCTTAGGACTTTTTTGCATTTACCACAACATAGGCCTTTAGCTATACCTCCAGTTCTTTCTGTTGTAGATGATGCATTTAATGATGCTTGCACTGCTCCTGATACTTTGCCTCCAGCCCCTGCTAAGCCCGATAGGTTCTACAGGGTCCCGGACACACATCACCATTTATACAAGGCTCCTTTTGCAGATCCCGAGACTATCTCCCAGGGGCTTAAGGCAGTAGCTTCGACCTCAGTTAAAAATCCCCTCCCCTCTGAAAGGGAATCCAGGTCCTTAGAGAGATGGGGTAAAAAAGTATACACCTCTGCTACTCTCTCAGCTAGGGCATTGAACTGTCAGTTTCATATGATCCAATACCAGGAGTTTATGCTTGACCAGTTAACTAAGAAACTGTCCTCTGATGACTCTTTAGATAAGAAATATATTCTAGAAATGGTGCATAACATTCAGCAGGTTAGTAACCATTCTTTAAAATGTGGCTATGATGCACTGGAGGCTTCCTTTAGATCAGCCATGACTGGCACAGTTATCAGAAGGCATGCATGGTTGAAAGAACAGGTCTTGCCGGATCATGTTAAAGCAAAACTATTAGATGCTCCTATGGATAAGGTCAATTTATTTGGTTCTCCTGCTCAGCAGGTACTGAAGAAAATGGAAGAGAAGGCAAAATCTGTACAAACAGTGAAAGATTTCTTACAGGTTCAGCCTCCAAGGTTTAGCAGGAACTGGCCTTCCAAAAATTGGTCCTTTCCAGACTCCTCTAAAACACAGAGAGGCAGGAATAGGCGTTCAAGAGGCAGAAACCAATCCAGAGGAAGTGCCTACAGGGGACGCCAGTGGCAAGGTAACAACCAGCGAGGCACAGACAGAACTACTACCACTGCAACAGGACAATCACAGTGACTTGGCTCTGGCACCGCCTACCAGGGAACAAATAGCAGCACCCTTAGGCGGAAAGTTAGCCTTATTTTCAAAAAACTGGCACTGCATCACAAGAGACAAGTGGATTTTGCAAACTATAGACCAAGGCTACAGGTTTCATTTCCATACTTTACCAGGAAAAAGAGGAATGCCAAACCTACCACCAAATCAAAAGACAGAAGCTCTAAAACAAATAGCTCAATTAGCAAAAATGAGAGCTGTGGAAAGGGTACCATCTATGGAACAAGGAAAGGGATTTTACTCCAGACTCTTCCTGGTACCAAGAAAAGAGAAAAATTGGAGGCCAATTCTCGACCTGTCCGCTTTAAACACATTCATCATTGTTCCAAAATTCAAAATGCTGACCCTACAGCAACTTCTTCCCATGCTGGGCAAGGAGTCTTGGCTGGTGACTCTAGATCTCAAGGAGGCATACCTGCACGTCCCCATATGACCAAATTGCAGAAGATACCTCAGATTTCTTGCAGGATCAGAGCATTATCAATTCTCAGCATTGTCCTTTGGCTTATCTACTGTGCCCAGAGTATTCACGAAATGCCTGGCATCAGTAATCGCTCACTGCAGGCTTCAGGGAATCCAAATATATCCATACCTGGACGACTGCCTGATACAAGCGGACAACAGAAACAAGCTAACAGAAGACTTACAAAGAGTCATTTACTTACTGCAAGCCCTGGGATATACAGTCAATATAAAAAAATCAAGACTGATACCATCCCAAAGAATAACCTTCTTAGGTGCAGAATTGGACACAACAAAACAGATGGCATTCCTAACTGCAGAAAAACAAGAACAACTTCCTCTCTACTTCTTGGCATTAACAAAGCAGAACCAACTAACAGCAAGGAAAGTACTGGAGGCCTTGGGCTTCATGACATCCTGCATAATCCTGGTCCCTCATGCCAGACTACATATGAGAAAGCTACAGTGGTACCTGAAGAATTTATGGTCTCAACACAGGCACAGCCTAGAAACCGAAATACCACTAATCCCATGCCTGAAACAAGAGTTCCTATGGTGGGCTCAGGCATGTCAGTCAAACCCAGGTTTGCCCTTCCACAGCATTCAACCAAGCCAAACCATCACAACGGATGCCTCAGACCTCGGTTGGGGGGCCCACATGCTGGACAAGTGCATACAAGGCTTATGGACTCAAGATCAGCTGCACCTGCACATAAATCAAAAGGAAATGCTGGCAGTAAAACTGGCAATCCAGAATTTCAGACCATTCCTCCAAGAAGGGCAGTTGATGATAAGGACAGACAACACCACAGTCATGTGGTACATCAACAAACAGGGAGGCACTCATTCATACCCTCTATGCCGGATGGCACTGGACCTATGGAATATGGCTCTGAGCTACAACATTCAGTTACAAGCAATTTTTGTACCGGGAAAAGAAAACATCCTAGCAGACATATTAAGCAGAACTACCTCGGATGCTCACGAATGGATGCTACACCCGGACATCTTTAAGGCCATCACAAGGAAATGGGGACTACCACAAATAGACCTATTCGCATCCCCACTCAATCACCAGCTCAAGAAATTCTGCACAAGGACGTACCACCCACTTGCTTGGAAGGTGGACTCTCTATCCTTCAGTTGGAAAAGCCTGACAGCATATGCATTCCCACCTCTTCCTTTGATGCACAAGGTGCTATTGAAAATCAAAGAGGAACGTCCAAGGATCATTCTGATAGCTCCAGACTGGCCAAGACAACATTGGTACCCATTACTGAGGAGCATGTCTCGGGGACAAATGTGGACACTACCCCTGATTCCATTGCTGTTAACTCAGAGCGGCTACAACACCCTGCATCCAAACCTGAAAACTCTGCAGCTGACTGCCTGGAACATTACATAAGAGCAACTAACCCAGATTTATCCCAAAGGGTTAAAGACATTATCCTTGAGGCCCGCAGACCTTCAACAAGAAGGAACTATGCAGGAAAATGGAAAAGATTTTGCATTTGGAGTACTGAAAGGGGAAAAGATGTGTCAAAGGTAGACATAGCCAACATCCTGGAGTATTTGGCAGAGCTTTTCCATACAGGCCTGTCCTATTCCTCCATCAAGATACATGCATCAGCTATTTCTGCAGAATACAGCTTCGATCCCCCTGTCTTCTCGCATCCTCTACTCAGGCAGTTTCTGAGAGGAATTAAAAATGTAAAACCTCCTAGGAAACCACCATTGCCAGCATGGGACTTGAACTTTGTGCTAGAAAAATTGACACTCCCCCCTTTCGAACCAGCAGCAACAGCAGAACTTCAACACCTATCCTGGAAAACTGCTTTCCTGCTGGCAATTACCTCAGCGAGAAGGGTTTCTGAGCTACAGGCTTTAATGGCAGTACAACCCTTCCTAATCTTCCATCAAGACAGAGTGTCCATGAGAACAAATCCTACATTTATGCCTAAGGTGGTATCCAGAGTGTCTTTAAACCAGACTATCCACCTACCTACATTCTTCCCCAATCCACAGAACAGGGGGGAAAGACTGCTGCATACTTTGGATGTACATAGACAGTTACACCACTACCTGGACAGAACCAAGGGCAATAGAAAAACTGACCAGCTTCTGGTAGCATATGCAACAGGAAGGGAAGGAAAAGCAATTTCAAAACAGACAATCTCCAAGTGGATAGGAAATTGCATCAGATTCTGCTACTCCTACCATGGAAAGCAAACTCCACAGAACATAAGGCCTCATTCTACAAGGGTTACAGCCACTACCACAGCTTTCTTACTAGGAGTGGCTACCAATGACATTATAGAGGCTGCTACTTGGACCTCCGTGCATACATTTGCCAAGCATTATAACTTACCTTTATACTCTAGATCCCGAGCAGGGTTTGCCACTGCTGTCTTGCAAGGGATCCTAACTACACCATAATTTCTTCTTCCTCCTCCCCTAGTTTGGCTATGGTATTCTACCCATTTGTAAGGACTGCAGATGCATCCTTGAAGGACATAGTACAGTTTTGTACCTACCATAAATGTAGATGTCCGAATAGGAATGCATCTGCAGTCAGGATTACCCACCCTCCTTCCCCTCTGAGGTATTCCTAGGGTATTTGCCCATCTAATAGCTAGCTGGGGGGGGGATCTCTTATGGTGTATATGTTTGTATATATGTACATACATGCTTATTTTTTGTGTTTGCCTTCTACTATTTGGAAACATTGGCATTTATCCAAAATTTAGCTATCCAAGAGGGCAACTGGCATCTGGGGCAAGAAACACTGAGGAAAATGGCATTGGCTGATGCCTTTATACCCGAAGAGCTGCAGCTATGACGTCGGGTGAAGTGCGACACCAGCCGAGGCCAGACCCAGACTTTAGAATCCGGCCAACCGAAGGGCTGCCTGACGACAGGACAACCCATTTGTAAGGACTGCAGATGCATTCCTATTTGGACATCTACATTTATGGTAGGTACAAAACTGTACTTTTCTAGGGTCTGTAGATGGCCCACCTTTATGAAAAGGGATGACAGTTGCCTTTCTGCATTCATGAGGCATGAAGTCTGTTTGGAGGCTACAGTTAAAGAGTAATTCCAGAGGCCCTGATAGGGCATATTTCATACTATTTAGAAGGCATCCCGGGATATTGTTTGGGCCCATTGATACACTGTTCTTGGTCTTAGAGAGAGCATTAAGGACCTGTTCCCTAGTGGTAGTGTGTCTATATTACAAAGTTGAAACGTAATATCGAACACTTAAACATTGACCCGTATTCATCGAAATGCATTTACGCGAATCAATGAATACCTACAGTGCAAAAAAACACTTGCCCCGCATTCCCACATAACTAACTTAGCCTAAAACAGCCCCACCCATGTGGGGAGCTTTGCCCCCCATGCCTCCTGACATCCCCCTAACTAAATATACCAACTCTGAGATCACACTACAGCGGAGAAAAGGGCAATATCGTGTAGTTGGCCAACAACATCTTTGTCCTGATTCATCGATTCGTGTAAATGCATTTCGATGAATATGGGTCAATGTTAAGGTGTTCGATATTACGACGTTTCAACATTGTAATACAGAACCGTGATAGTATGGGGAGTTATATTTGAGGATATTTCCTGAGGGAAGGTTGAGGGGGAGAGAAGAGTAAAGTTGGAGCTGAATTTATCAGACAGGAAGTTTGCTGTATCTTCTGGCTCAGTATAGGTGGCTCCATTTACAATGAGCTCTGCCCACAATTGTGTATTGCCTACTTCAAATTTGGCTTTGGTAGACTTTATTTGTCCTTTGAGTTGCTTGTTTAGTTTGTTGAGAGTGCTTTTATCCTGCTGGGTGCTGCACCTCCTACTTTTTGCCATGGTTTTCTTCCTCCTGTTATACAGCCGATTGATTTTGTGATTCCACCAGGGTGGCTTGTTTTTGAGTTAGTTCTGTACTTCTCCATGGTGGTTACAGCTGCCACTATGCAGCTATTAACATGCTTGTACAGGGTTTCTCTGAACAGTTCCGCATAGGCAGTAGTGTTCTCAGGGTTTATGTGGGCTTAAAATTTTGCCAGGTTCTCACTTAATGGCAGGAGGTTAGCCTTAGCATAGTTCCTAAATATTCCAGGTTTAGCTGGGGGTCCAGGTTTTATTTTTACTTCAAAGGAGACTGTTATGTGGTCTGATGTTACCAGGGAAGGCTTTACAATAGGGAGTGTGCAGCAGTCTCCCATATTAGTGAGGACCAGATTCAGTATGGTTGCACCGCCGGTTGGTGTATTGACTGTCTGATCCAGGGAGTGTGTGCTTACAAAATCCAAAAATCTATGTACATGTACATTTGGTGCTGTATAGGATTCCCAGTTAATAGTGGGGTAATTAAAGTCACCCATGAATAATATTATTGGTTTGGATGGTTAGTGTTTCTAATAAGTTTAAGTGCATGGTGTGGGTTTCCTGGGTCATAAAGGGGAACCTATAGTTTGCAAGGAAGTGGTATTGGATTTTACCTATGGTAAAATCACTTATGCATTTGCACTGAGAAGAGCATTGCGTTCATAAGGTGATGTGGGTAGTTCATTTCCTTGCATCACCGAAGTGAGGGACTATGGCCGTTTAATATTTATTTTTTTATTTACATATTTACCGTTTTGTAACTGGGGGGGTTGGCTGAAGTGAAGAATTTTTTAGCCATAACTTAGGAGAGAAAAACATGTCTACAGATTTTTATAAAATAAACAAAGAAATACATGCAAAATCTATAGATGTGATTAAAAATGTACTAAAATATTAGATTAAACATAATGTGCCCTATTTTAGCAAAGACACATATTACCCTCATGACTGTCTGGTGGTGGCCGTCCAGGTGGGTCTTACTCTGATACTATTAAAGATTATCCCCTTGTATGGGGAAACAAGTGGAGAGAGTGTGAGTGAGAGAAGACCTGATGTTTTGCAAGCACAAGGGAGAATAGACTTTAGAAAAAATATGTACTTTTATTTGTAAGTGCTTTTAAATATTTAGTGAAGTATAGTTAGTTGTACAGGAAAATTATAGTATTTTCGTTAAGCACTAATATTATTTGTGTAGTCAGTACTTCGTCTCATGCACTTTAAGCAGCTAGAAGGCTGTTCCTGATCCAAAAGTTGGACATTCCAAATTCCTGAATACCTAATCTACCCCCAGGCTATCCTTTGAAGAACACGAAGAACAACCTTAGAATAAACCATTGAATACTGTTGATTTGGCACCCACAAAGGTATGAACATGGGTATCATACCTTCACCTGAAACCTTTCTTTCTTAACCTGTATATGTGGAACACTTGAGTCATAGTTATAATATAGGATGCGTATGCAGCGTTGTGACCTTTGCATTAACTTTATACAGTACCACAGTTTTGCACAAAGCATTGAACACATAAAAACATTTTAAGAACAGTCTAAAGTGCAACAGGTTAATAAAAATCATTGCCAAAGTTAATGAGGCATGTATATACATATGTTATATATGTGTGTGCTTGTTTGCTTATTTATATATTTATCTGTCTATTTTTTTACCTTTGGTAATCGGGGATGTCCATATGGGATTTCATTTTTAAGGGAGTCTCAGGTAACAAAGCTCCAGTAAAGAACAATACAAGTTCTTAATTACAGATAAGCAACAGTAATGCAAGAATGAAGAAATATATACAATTATTAAGGAAATTTGATAAGGAACAATAAACATTTCTGGTAATAAAAGCAAAAGATAAATAAATAAAATAGACCAAACTAGATTAAACAAAATGTTTGAACTTCGTACAGCAGAAACAGTCAAAATCAGGGTAATCAAAATAGAAACACATCTTGGCTGTAGCAAAGTTCAGTAGAAATTTAAAAATTTGGATGGCAAGTTTGGGGATAACAGCAGGGTTAGGAAGCAGTCTTCTAAGGTAGATTGCATTGATTGGATCAGCTCTTTGCTGATTCCACACTTAAGCTCAGTGTGTTAAGTTCATGGGCTGTTTATGAGCTTTGCATTGTAATCCTGGGTTTGATTCCTTCAGTTCTACTTTCAAACCTTGTCACTGAGCAAGTCTGTTAAACAAACAGTACTCCATGGTCACCCCTGAAAATGTGATGTTGTGTCTGTAGCGCTTATCCACTTAAAGATAAAGTAACAAGCAAATAAATAGCTTTCCCTCTAAATCAATGGAAGTCTGTAATTATATATCATTTTAGGACAGTAACAGTCCTTCTTCTGCATTGCCAAAGAATCCATGTGCCTCCTTTATCTGTCTTTGTGGAATCATTAGAAATATCAAAATGCCAAATCAGATCAAGGAAACCTTTAGTTGCTTCAGTAGGGCAGTGACATTACACCATCTGGCCTCATCTTCACATCTGCCCTCATGGTTTTTCTCAGGTAACATATTTGTCACATCCTTGGCACATAAATGCTCCATTGTGATGTACCTTCCAGCCAGCATTCCTCAAAACTCCCTTCCCAACCTCTTTTACTGGTTTGGAAGCTTTTTATATAGTATCAGTAGTTGTAGCCATTAGTTACTAAGTTATATGTTGTATTTTTCTTCTTCTCTACTCTGATATATATCAGAGTATATATTACATATTAGCTCTCTCTCTTTCCATTTGTCTACCAGAAGTGCACATGTCCATGCAGAAATATCAGCCTCAAAGGGCTGAAGAAAAAGTGTGCCAGCTATGGATTTATATGGGATTTTCAAACCAGGTACATGTATTCTTTTACTTCTGCAGGAACAGTGTTAGCCTATGTGGAAGAAAACAGCCATAGGTCAGATGGCCAGAACAAAGCATCTCAGATGGTGAGCAAATCCAAGTAATATGATATCCTGCTACTCTGTATTGTAAGTGTTTTACATACCTGCACTTTATGGTTTCTGCAGTTAGAGGATAGACTTGTAAATGAGACATTTTTTTTTCTTTTATCTCATCGACCACTGAATTTAGATCCCCTACCTTGTTCCAATTATTCTGTTCTTCCAGGATCTTCAGGGATTTGTGGTTATACCACAGTATATCCCTTTGTCCAGAGAGGTGTACTTATGGAAGAATACCATAAGATTAGCAGAGGTATGGTTCACCACACTCTAAGGAGAGGAGCTGAAGAGCTGGGGTTGTCATAGTGTTAGCTTGATGGGGGATTTTGAATGCCCTAACCTGTACGAGGAGAATTGTATTCATGTGAAGTTATATCTCAAATCTGAGCCAAGCAGCTTATGATGGTTCATGATCTCTTCCAGAATGCTGTACCATTATCATTGTCTACCATCTCAGGATAGTGCACCCTCACCACCTCCCCCAAGAGAGGTGAGTAGTGCAAAGCCTCTTTATTCCTCCCTGTCTCAGTTGGGTTGTCTAGCATCTGGACTACTAATTGATCCCAAGTTGTCTAGGTCATAATCACTGCTTTATCCCTATGTGCTGCAGAACTGAAGATAATTTGTTTATGATTCACATCTAATAAGTTATCCTGTAGTGACATAATCTTAAAAAAAACTTACAGCATTTTAAGGTATTGCTTAGATTGTTATTTCTGAAAGAATATTTATAATGTGAAGAAAAAAATGCCAGTGATATTACTTATTTTAATAATGAGCAACAAAATAAAAAAAATAAAAATAAAATAAATAAGTCAGCCAGAAATTCCACTTTTAATGGAGCAGTCTTAGTCTCTAGTACCTTGGCTTACAAAAATCCTTCCTGGAAGGTGCTAGAGACTAAGAGTGCTCCATTAAAGGTGGATATTACTTATGTTGGAATGATACAGAATTGTGACTTGGATCATATGTGGTGGTGTTCTTACCTGCTATTTTCTAACATAAATTCTTTGTCTTGAGACAGTGGGTAAGGAATTTGTTTGAGAACTTTCCCAACAAGACAGTCATAGATCCCAGAATTCAGTAAATGTTTCTGGTGAGATGGAAGCTGGCTTTAGGTAACATACAGATTAGAAGTAATAAAATACTACAAGTGCAGTGTTAGCACTTTATGTATCATTCTCCAAATCATGCGTTTGTATGTTTGGCATTCTGACATTCACAGCACTGTTTTAATGCCACATTTCCTGAGGACAGACATTTTATTTAACAGCTGGCATATATTTTAAAGCAATGTGATCTCCCACCACCTATTTCTGCTTTTTGAGTGGTTTGGAGATGTATGTTCTCTATATGAGTCACCATTTTTTCTTTTGTACTCTGTTCTAGATATAGATTTTATATTGTCCGATTTTTTTTTAGTGCTTCATATTATCCTAGAAGGTGATCTCAAACCTAGGTTTCCAGTAAAAGCTATACATCTCTTTGTGTTTAAACAGTACATAAATGTGAGACTAAAATGAAGTAGTTTTATATAGAACTGTTTTCTTTAGTGATGCACAAGTTTCAGTTTGGTGAATTCCTCATGCCCATGAAAGTGAGCTTGGTAACTTTAATTTTATTACTCTGATCAGTGTTAACTGAGAAAACATCTGCAGGAAATCTTTCACACGTTATATATTCACTTGATCTGAAGTAGTAATTTTAGATTTCTAAACAGGTGATTTTCATAAGGATTAAATGATCAGTAATTGTAACTGGAGAAGAATAAAAAGGAGGTTTATTGTTAAAGTAGATTCAGCTATAATGTACAATTGTAATACAATACAGCTGAGTACTAACTGTCTGCTTAATCTTTAGCTCCCAGTACAGGGTGGAACTCTGGGCTTTCATCACTGATTGGAAATGTGCAGAAGCCAACTGGCATTGTAGATGTGCACAGCAAGTTCAGACCAGTGAAGAGGGTTTCACCGTTAAAGCACCAGCCTGAAAACCCTGACAGTGATGGAGGAGATGAGCCACAGTCTCAAAAGGGGGAATGCCCGAAGGAGGAGGTTTCTGAAAAGCTACAGCAGTTCAACAGTCAGCATCTCAGTGATGGACAGCCTGGTAAAAATAAAGATACTGAAAACACTGTTTCACTTGGAGAGCTGGAACACTATGACCTGGACATGGACGAAATCTTGGATGTGCCTTACATCAAATCTAGTCAACAGCTCTCATCCTTTACAAAGGTAACTCCAGAAAAGAGGATTCTGGGTTCATGCCCCAATGCCAAAGGTCACGCAAGTAAGCCTTGCTCTTCAGCAGGCACTGAGGACTTGACAGCCAATATGACACAATTTTGTGTTCTCTCCCCAGTCAAAAGCTCTGAACACAGAAAGCCACATGTCATTGTCCCCGATCAGTATAAGCATTCATCAGGGGGATTAGAGCATTCACACCCTATAGCCAAATGTGGCTCAGTTCATGAAACTGACACTACAAGGAAAGGCTTTCTAAACAGAACGTTAGTGGAGTCCGGTACATACACTGTAGAACAAATGTTGCCTACCTGCCAGACAAGATCTTTTCATTTGCATGCAACAGCTGTGGACAGCAAACTAGATGAGATCAATAGTAACATAAGCTGGACTGGCCCAGGAAGTGTTGGAGAAAGGAACCATGAAGAGAAGAAAGTTAAAAGCATCTTAAACATCGTCAGAGAAGGGCAAATTTCACTCCTGGTATGTACTATGCCAATGTCTCATTGTCTGTCTTTAAAGAATGCAGTTCATTCTTTAGATTTGGAAAACTGTGTTAGAGGCTTGAAAAAAATACAAAATGATGCATATTTTTAATTGTACACCATGGATTAACTATTATGCTTTAAAGACTAGGTATAATTTTTGATTTTTAGACAATCTCAAAGTTTAAATTCTTCTCCTTGAAGTAATATTTTGAGCGAGTCACATTGTTATAATATAAATTGTAAAACTGTTTTGCAAAAACAAATCTCTTAAAGCCTGTGAGGTTTCCAAATTTTAGTTATCTCTTTGTTTGTAGCAAGTAATAGATTATTAATGTGCTCTGAAAACAGCATGGGAACAGAGAGTGCACTGTTTTGTGATCTAATTATACAACCTTATTTGTGTAAGGCTGTTGCAAAAGCAGATACAAAACCAGCATCACATGGAGGCGTGCTTGTTCTCTGACCCACAACTAAAGGTTTGTTCTAGCTGCAGCTTTGTGAATAAACACAGTGAAAGCATGTTTCCAAAGAAACTGTCCATGAATGTAAAACATCACGTGATATCAGGGCTTCAAGAAGTTAAAAGAAAGATTTTGCAGCAGTGGAATTTAGGAAGGATTTCCAGCTGGATACTGCTGGTTTGCTTTCCCGAGACTGTGCTTGAAGAGGTCAGTCTGTATTCTTACCTTTTCCTTTTATTGGTCTGTCTTTGTATTCCTGGCCTCTGTTATTATAGCATATCCTCTGTTTGTGTTGTTTCTTTTCCTTTAGTATAAATCTGCAAAAAAGAATGATGATTTTTTTTCTTTTTATGCAGCATTTCTACTGTGTATTAAAAATGATGTTTTGAAAGTCTTTAGGTACCAGTAGCACATAATCCTTATGTTTGTACCAGTTTTTAAAGACCGAGTTTCTTGGGCTGCCCACTACAGTTGTTGACATAGCCACATCATTTGGAGGCACTGTCACAAGTGGTCTGTCCCTGAATATTGTGAGACAAGTAGTCAGTTTGTGAGTACTTCGGTATGTCATGGTACTAAGAAGGAATGACTTATTTTTTATGGAAGTTGGGACTTGTAGTGTAGCTTTCTAAGACATTGCAGGTTGGTGAGAGGCTTGGAGAGAGAATATAGCTAATTACCAAATAGAATGAAAAGTGTTACAAAGTTAGGTACTTTTCTAGTCAGTAGTTCTCTTTCATTAGTCATTGAGTTGTCTAAGTGTTACAGTGATTGCATATATGAGGACCTGGACAAAGAGTAACCTTTACCTTTTGTGAACATTTTATGGCTATATTTACCACAGTTTGATAGTGCACTGTTTAAGAAGAAAGCAATATATGCAGTTTGGAGAAATGGAAGAGAGAACTGCACTAATTAATGCACAGATCAGGAAGTAAGAAAAGAGGGCGGTAGCTGTCCGCAGTCAAGGAGCCACACTAAAGGACAACCACATCACTAAGTGGAACAACTGATGTAATTTGTGATGATTAGGAGAGGCAGAGCACATTACGGCAAAAGGCACAGAGCACTGTAAGTTAGGGAAATGTAAAGTGTTGGCCTTGTCAATAAAGAATTGCATCTGGACAACACCATTAAAAAAACGGGCCCTGAAATGGGTATGAATGTCCGAGTGACAGCTGAAAATTAAAAGCCATCAGCAGAGGACAGAGACAGATCCGAATATAGTTACTAGCACCAAAAAAACTGTTGTCATTAGTTATGTACAGCAGTCCAGGTTGGTCTGCTTATTTTTTAATGTGTTTTCTCTGATGGTCTGTGAGTGCCGGTTCTCTGTCTTGTTTCACTATGTGTCATTAATCCCCCATCATACTTGTTCCACTATGTAAAACTGTTTAAATGTTATTCATTGTTAGAGCACTTAGCACTTAAAACACATGATTTATTTTGTGGTGTGCCATCTACATGTTCTGTAATAATATTAAACTAATTTTTATTGGGTCTTTTGGAAGAAGATGAATAAAAAGCTCTAAATAAACACTACCAAGGTCTCATATATACATTATGGTGACCTGACAGTGTACTACAAGATTTAATTGCTGTCACTTATCATAACCCCCCCTGCATTTCCATGCAATACCTGGGCCACCATTAGCTAACTTTTTGTTTGGCAGGACCCTTTTGCCCACTAATCATCAGCCCTCCTTGGAGTATGTGGACCCATTTGTTCCTCACAAGACAAAAGTTATTCCCAGGCCATTTATTCCCTGTGAGCCAACAGACAACTGCAGAGGCCGTCATTCATGCAGCCATCAGGGCTTTGTTTTTTGCTTAAATCCCCAGGCCCTACCCAATGGCTGATGTGAGTACCAGCATCATCTCAGGGTGTCTCCAATGCCCTCTCCCTCAATGTGTGAGTGCTGCTACTCCCATGCTAACAAAGGCTGCAACACTGGCTTGGGAGACCCATTTCCATGTCACACCAGTCTGTGGATTTTGTGACTTGCAAAGCTTTGCTTGCAATGGAGCAAACTGTTCAAGAGAAAGCAAAATCCCCTCCTTCCAGGATGAGTGAGCTGGTGCAAGGCATTCATTTCCACCCTTCTTC
Source organism: Protopterus annectens (assembly GCF_019279795.1). Taxonomy (NCBI): domain Eukaryota; kingdom Metazoa; phylum Chordata; order Ceratodontiformes; family Protopteridae; genus Protopterus; species Protopterus annectens. The sequence continues at coordinate 267,341,049 of NC_056728.1, forward strand.
ACATGGCTCTTCCAGCTCCAGAGTCACTAGTTGAACTTGGGTCATCGGGTTTGCAGTGAGGGTTTGTCCCTCTGTACCACAAAGTCAGACCACCGTCGTCTATCTTTGCAGAAACACATTATCTGACCTCCAGGGTCCATTAGCTACAGAGGTAGCACAGTAAGTAAGACACCTGAACAGAGGTCAGAGGAATCACAGAGATAAGTACAGCAGACAGCAGTGTGCAAGAGTGGTTATTTCCAAGCCAAAGCAAGAACAAGGATTTTTAATTATAATTTTAAAAATATTTTGTGCATACAACATGCCAGGAGCATCAGTCCACACTCCTTCCTTTGTCATTGATAGGGTGTTGGGGGAACGTAAGAGCGAATGAATGTGCATCCCTCATTCTGTGGGTTAAAGGATTTTTATGCATCTAACTTCCTCCCTGTCTTGCTTTTCTATATCAATGCATCGCCTGCAGATGCAAGCTTCCACATGCTGTGCTATGTCCAACTGGCATGAAAGCATACCTCAGTGAGTTTATGCAATATGAGTCTATATGTTCACATTCCCCATCCTCAGGTGATAGTCATGTAGCAGGACTGTGGCAACTCCTTCCCGCATTGAATGGCTGACTTGGTATCAGCCATTCACTCCTACCTTTCTCCAGGCAGGTCCTCCAGCATCAGGGCCCACTAGTCAAATCCAGGTCAGCTAACATGCAGTCAGTGCAGATATGTCTGTGCCACAGAGCTGGCTTTGATTTCTGTTATTTAACTGGTCAAACATCATGCAGCGCAGGAATGTCTTTGCTAGGACACATCAGGCATGCTGGGTAAATTAAGCAATGTATGCAGTACACTACATGCAAACAGTGAGGGCTATACTATGTGATTCATAATGTATTACTAGCTTCAAGTTAATGTTACTTTCCCAGTTAATACAAACAATACATCCAGTATACCCATGGATGTCTTTGCCCACTGTATCCTAAACCACTGTTCAAATAGATGATTAATAAACAGCAGGCATTACAAATTCACATAAAGCACACCTCTGCCATTTTTTACATATTGTAAGGAATACTGTTTTCTTTGTGTGTCAAAATCATGTTTTGTTAATAAGTTCATATTACTGCTTATGAAATAGAAAGTAGTAACATAAACAGGCACAGGCACATATAATCAAAACAGATAACATGGCCCATGAAAAAATCTTGTTTTGTACTGATGATGATAATCCATCTTTCTAATGACCGTATTAAAGAAGAATTTCATAAAATTGAGTTTTCATAAGTTGTTTAGTGCGACTGTGTATGATTCTTGAAGATTTTCTGCTTGGAACAGGGTTGGAACACAGTAGAATGACATACTAAAGCAATGTGTGATTCATGAAAATGCTACATGCTGGGTGGGATCTTATGCCCGGGTCTAGTTTTAGTGAGTAACTGCAGTGCTCTGTGCATGGAGCACACTTTCAAATGCACCCCTCAATGGATCATATGTGATTTGTAGTAATGTACCACCTGCATATGGGCTGGTCCAAACCAAGGAAGGTGTGGGAACAAAACTGCACACCTCATGTTGACGTAGTGCATCTGACCACATTGATCCTCCTTCCTTGTTGATGTAATGGTCATCACCGAGCAGCAACATCAAAGCTAGGTGTAAAAAAAAGACACTCTTTTTGCAGAGTAAGAAAATCCCTACCAGCAAAAGGAGTTCACTGTGCTGCAAGCTCTACCATGTTGTCTAATGAATGATAATGTTTTATGAAGGTCTGAGTGGCATGATACTGATAGAGTATAATACAGTAAAGAACAACTATTTAGTAAAGCATGCTTTTACTACGTACAGTCGCTGTTCTCTTCTGTTCTGTACTGTATGAACATATTTCACTTATGCTTTTCCATTTTAGTGTATGTTAAATATTCAAAACAGATGACATAAGGTATGCCTTGTACTTGCTAGGTGGCAAAGAGTAGAAATTACAGAAGCAGAAATCTATGATTAAAAACACCAGTGTCCCATTTTGAAGCAATGCATGCTGTCTCATTCCCCTGGAAGGTCTGCCATGTATAAATAATGATATTATCAGACTGGTTATCACTCTTATTGAGGTACTGAAATTTATGCTGCAGGTTAAGGTAATAAGGGAGTCAACACTACATCATGGCTCAACTGTTCACAAGAAGAAACCGTCAGTGAAAGCTGCTGAAATCCTGGTATTATTCATGAAGTATCCCCACTAGGTTATTATATTAGTAGAGTTGGCATACCAAAAAAGGAGGAGGCTTCTGCCTATTCTTTTCTCTCTAACATGCTACCTACCTGATCTGGGGCCACCAGAAACTTCCAGAAAACATCACTTTCAATTGGGTTTACTCAAAACAGATTTTTAACAAGGATACATGCAGTAATGTATTCAAACAGTATAATTGGTCACCTTTCAAATTCCTTCCGTTAGCTGCTGCCAATCTCTGCTTTAACCAAACCTTTTTAGGGGATATAAACTCCCTAGCACTGACTCAGAAGAAGAAGGTACAATATTCCCCACTCCATGGATGTCAACAAACATAACGCAGATTATCTTAATATGAGATAATATTACATGGAAGCAATGGAAAATTGATCAAGCAACACATACCAGGGAAATGTGCATTACACTTGGGAATCACATAAAATAACTTACACAAAAGGGTAAACAATCTTACACACATCAGCTGTAAAACAAACATATAAGCAACCTTAAACTGTTCTGGGCAAACATTAAGAAATTAAAGCCTTGAGGTGAAAAAATGTATTCATCTTCCCACGTAAAACTGACATAAACATTGCTACCATCTTTAACTAACTCTTCATAGACAGCCAATTTAATTATATAGCAACACATTGCAAACACCCCTCCTCTTTATAAGCACTTTCCCAGTGGAATGTTAACACTGCCACACATCAATGTGAACCAAATAAAGTTACTGCAGAAACTAAAACCCACCTCTTTTTCTCCAAATCATTGAAACTCCTTCCAGCAGAATATCTCCAACTCACCTCCGAAGGTTTAGCCGTACTAATCAATAGAGCTACATCAGACATATATGTACCACAACTTTGGAACCAATCCTTCATTACCCATCTCCATAAGAGAGGAAACAACAACTTAAACAACTGTGTACCTACTACCATACTCCGTTCCCCACTGTAAAATAAAAAAATGCATACATATACAAATCCTACATCATCTAACAACAAACAGCCTATCACCCAGTCAGCATGGTTTCTGTCCTAGTTATAGCACTGAAACTCCTTTGCTTTCCTTTGTCAGTACCATTAACCACAATAAGAAAGGAGGAATTTTTACTCCTTCTATCCTCATAGACATCTATAAGGCCTTTGACAACGTCTCCCACCTCCCTTCTTCTCTAAATATTAACTGTAATGGGCCGTAGAAATAACTTCATAATGTAGTTCAAAAGCTACCTCTCAAATGATCTCAGTCTTTGAAATGGTCATAGACTCATTCAAATTTCATGCCAATTAACATAGGTGTTTCTCAGGAGTCCATATGTGGACCTATTCTGGTTAACGTCTTTGTTAATGGTATGTTTTCATCCATCTCCACTGCTGATTTAATCCAATATGCAGACAACTCTACCTTTATTTGTTCTGCTAGTTCCATCACACTAATAAATTAACATGTCACCAGTTAGAGCAGTGGCTTTTAGATTCACAACTGCTTCTAAATACTATTAAAAATGAAGCTAAATCATTTTAGCTCCGGTGACATCTCTATTACTGCTCAATCTAGTATACCAACTGAACAAGTTGTCCATATTGAACTGCTTGGAGTAATCTTTAACTATAAATTACATTTCAATAAAAAGATAAACTATGTCATCTCACAAACACATCTAGACTTGCTGTATAAATAAAATGCTAGTTAACTGATCTAAGTCAACTACATATATAACAATATCTACGTATACCCATGTTGCTTTACTCCTCAACCATACTGAGATTTGTAAAACCCATCTGCAAAAGCTTGAACAAACTTGTAAAAAAATTGTGAATGTGCTGCTTTTGTGTCTGAGCTTATCATTGTGTAGCATTACTTGGTATCATCTGGCTTGAACTGTAACATGTCCTGACAGTCAATTAAATACTATGCACAATCATTTTTAGTAGCCAGCCAAATGTTCAGCTTTCTCTTCTTTCACTTCCCAATACAGCCATTCCAGACTCCACAGGTCACAACACCACAATTAATTGATATCGTCACTATGGAGATTCACTTTTTTTCTGTTTAAGCAGCCAAATTATGGAGTCCCATACCCCCGACAACATAAATGAGGCAAATGACAATACAGTCCCCCATAAACTAAAGACTTGGTTAGTGTGCACTTGGATTTGTCTGTGTATATGACCTTTTCTGACTTTTTCTTATGCTTCAGCATCTCCTTTCACTCAAAAGTTATCAGTCTCTAAGTGTACATCTTTTCTTTTCAGTGACTGCTTCTGTATACTTTCCATTCCTGATTTACTCCCTCTATAACTACTCTCTCCTCCTCCTACCCCATCCCCCCTTCATGTTACTTCCACATATCACTCATAGTATCACTTCATCTCATAGTTCCTATTCTTTCCTCATTCTCTCATCACTGTTATTATATTTTGTATCACATTATTTTGCATTTTTCTTTATTCTATGTAATATATGTAAAAATGACCTAATTATTTTTATTTAATGTTTCACAATTATGTTGTACTCTCCATTGTATTTTTATGTTTTCTTTTTTTCACCAGGCCTCTCTGAACCTGGGCTTTTGTTCAGTTGGACTATACCTGTTCACAAGTGGAATGAACAAATAAATAAATAAATAAGAGTATATAGAGTTGAGGTAAAACCTTATGTTTGTAGTCCCTTGTTGATCTATGCCTTTATTATATTGTCATGTCAGGGTGTCTTTTTACAGTAATAAAAATAAATACTGAACATGTAGAGTTAGAACTTAGTGCTGTGATTGGCAACACAGAAAATAAGTGTAAAAAGTGTATTTAGCATCATCATTTATAGTACAAGATATTATATTAGTTCAGGCCATTGTGGTCCCCCCTTTAACCTTGCTGTACTTTCTATAAAAACAGTCTCAAGAAACACCTGCTGCTGAGCTCCATGCTTAACGTATTCTTCTTTCTGTGTATTAACAGGGCAAAATATAATTTGTGCAAAATCCTAACATCTCATTTTGGCAAAATCCATTGTAGCAACATTTTTTGAAACAGTGAGCTTAACAATGTGTCCCTAGGATGTATGATGTGGAGTTAGTTCGTATACATTTGGGAACAGTTGCAGTTGCATTTGTGAGAACATTAAACAGAGGTTAAAACAGCTGCTAAAATTAATTAACAATGTCAGAAAATGCACTTTAAGTCTTGTGGCATAGGAACTTGTAGAATGCAAAAATGCAGCCTGCTCTGTGCTCAGACAAGAAGTACTCTTGTCACAGTTCTCAAAGCTTTCAACATAAAACATTTTACTCATTTTGGGAAAACACATAGTCTCTGCAGTAATGTGACGTACTATGAAGTTTGGATGCCCGAGTTCTTTATATTCTTCAGAAAAGTTTGCATAAGTAAACTCTGTAAAGGAATTACATGGTACATGACACTATCAGTGGTAAATGTTTAATTTTTCACTTTAGTGCATTTATTATATTCGCGTATTTTTTTCTCCTTTTTACAGATAATACAGCTGCACTTTGCGAGAATATTATCTATTCTAGACCTGGAAATACTGAGAACTGAACTGTACTGCAGAGTGCATAATGTGCTGGAGATGGAAACTAAAAGTATCAGATTAGAGTTGACAATAAAAGAGGATCCCAAAACAGCTCTAGTAGTGTTATATTTCAGCAAACTGCATGAAATCCTTTATCCACTATTGATATAGTGAGTGAGTACACTGTTGCAAAAAAGTATATGTATATTCTGCTGCCCTGAGTTCAGTGATAGGCGATTCATCGCAATGGCTTGCCCAGTGACTGACAGGCTGATTTGTAGTACATTGTTTTTGAGGTTAGGATTAGTGTGTGAGCATATCTGTAGATTCTCTTGATAGTGATCCAGACAATACTGTGCATGACAGTATGGACATCTAATTTGAGGTCATTGTGTGAATTATTCTCACTGAAATATATTTGCAGTTGATAATATTGTAGATGTGTAGCAATTTTTGGAAGGGCCTGTTACTGAACGCTGTTCTAAGAACAGCACCACTTGCCGTAAAACATTGTGTTACTGCATATGAATACACATCATCAGAAGGCAGAAAGTTCAGTTAGTTTTGATTTTACAAAGCTTAAGATGGTTTGCTTGTGCTGAGAAGTGATTGTTATTGCTTTGAATTATGAGAGACTTGAAATGATTCTGATTATTAGGTAAGGAGAACGTTTTTGAGTTTGCTGTAATTGAATAAAAAAAAACCTCTGTCAGTTTTCAGCAATATTTTTTAGCAATATTGACACAACAAGGAAGCTGTTTTGTGGACTTTTTTAGAACTCGACTACAGATTTAAATGTTGCATCATCTACAGAGAGTGTTTTGAGCAAATGCAAGAAGAAGTCATTATTTGATGAACGTCTTTAATCATTATAGAATCTGTCTTTGACCATTCCATATCTATTTTGTAGACCCCCACAATCAAGTAATTGAAACCCATTACTTTTCCATCGGTAGAAATATTACTTCCTTATTGAACCATCCATTAATTTCAGTCCCGAAATGAGTAGTATGATCTTAACTGTCTCACCTTATATGATGCAACTATTAACCATTTTAACCAAGTAGTCCTTTCCCCTTTAAGTTGCATGGATTGTGCTGCCCTGGCTGCTGTCTGCTCCTTCTGCTGGCGTCTAACCCCTGTGTTACCCTGCTTTACTTGTGCTTCCAGCTCTAGTCTGTCAGAACCTAAAGGAACCCCTGCAACTGTCTGCGATACACCTCACAGCCTATCTGCCTTACAAACCCTATGTCAAGGATACAGGAAAATGACCGTGCTCTACTTGTGCTTCCAGCACTAGTCTGTCAGAACCTAAAGGAACCCCTGCAACTATCTACGATACACCTCACAGCCTATCTGCCCTACAAACCCTATATCAAGGATACAGGAAATTACCCTGCTGTACTTGTGCTTCTAGCACTAGTCTGTCAGAACCTAAAGGAACCCTTGCAACTATCTGCGATACACCTCACAGCCTATCTGCCCTACAAACCCTATATCAAGGATACAGGAAAAGTATGTGTATTAAATAATTCCTGCCTGAATTGTCATTCTACTAGTGTACCACTGCTACAGATGGTAAATTATGTCTTGAGCTAGGGCAGCCAGTAGCCCCCCATTCTATACATTAATCACTCTCTCTTTCCCATCCTCTTTAGAATCCCTCTTTTTGACTAAGCTTCCACCTTTCCCTTGTTTACTCCATCTGACTCCCTCTTACATCTGCCTGCTTTTTTTGGCCTGTCCACTAGGTGGCACCCTTTACCCAGCCTCATCCCCTTCTCATCCTCTCTATTACATAGCTACTTACCCTATTTCTCCTATTGTACCTGCATTGCTATCCTGTTCTCTCACCTTACTCTTCACTACTACTTGTCTGCTACTTCCTTTCCTAGGATCACTTCTCACTGGCCTTTACCACATCTGGCTTTTAAAACTTACCTTCACATATCAGTCCTGCTGATTGTTTCCTCTACAGCTGCTCCAGTCTCTGTGTCTACCCGCTCCGTTCACCCTGCGGGCTCACTTCGCTCCCTTCCCTTCCCTACCCCCAATTCTCACCCACCCCCCAGGGGTCCTACTTTTATACTTTCTAACCACACCTCTTCCTCTTCCCATTATGCTCTACACATTTCCCATTGGCCAACTTCTCTTTCATTTCCAATCTCTGACCACTCCCCTCCATAGTCACCACTCCCTCCTATATTTACACTCTCACCTTAAATACTTCCATCTCCACATATACACAACAAATAGCTAATCCTTCCCAATGGCTAATCCAACCATCCCTTTTCAAATTCTGCTCTGCTTCACTGTTTTACCACTACCACTTCTAACCTTTGCCTATTTACTCTCCTAGTATGTGCACCTAATATATCCACACACTGACTACCCCAACCAACAAACCAACTGTCAACTTTTACCGCACCTGCATAACCATGCAAACATAACATGCTCTCCTAGCTACCTACTTGCAAAGTATCATAGAACACTACACATTAAGTATAATACACTACATCTCAAATGAATATTACTTCTGTACAGCAAATTCCCTAACCCAAGCTATCTAGTACAACTCCTCACAGTAAAGGACGGTGATATTCATCCTAACCCTGGCCCAATAGCAACCCCTATCTCTCTCCATAACCATAATCAATCAATCAATTATCTCCTTTGTTAAGCCATCTAACTCTCTCCTACTAGCTCATCTTAATATATGTAGTATTAACAACAAAGTGACTCAACTGCATGCTCTCTTACAAGTGTTCTCCTTTGACATTATCTGCCAAACAGAAACATGGCTAAAACCTGTCATCAAAGATAATGAAATTATCCCACCTGGATATAATATCCTAAGAATTGACAGAGTGGCTAAGAAGGTGGTGGGGTTGCTATTCTATTTAAATCTGGCTTACAATTAACCACCTACAACTGTAATCTACCTCTGGATTCCAATGCTGAGATTCTCATCTCTAAACTTGAACTTATCAATGCTAAATCAAGCTATATTATCTGTATGTATCTGCCCCCTGGAAATATCATAGCCACCATGGAAAATATCCTTTGCTGGCTATCCCAACACCTGCCTCAGGAAACCATAATCCTAGGCGATATAAATTTAGACTGGAATTCCTATTGCAGTAGCCTTCCTACCACCCACATAAACCTATATGGTTTCTCTCAAACCATTACCTCCCCCATCAGAATAAATAAAGCTAACAAGAAAGCAAGCATATTAGACTGGATTCTCACAAACAATCATACTCACTACTATAATTCTGGAACCCTCCCTGATGATATAAGTGACCACTCACCTACATCTTCAGACATAAAGCCAACACTCCCACTCCAACCTGTATCAGACGTACTAGATCCAAAAAGAAATTTAACCCTAATCTATTCCAAATGGAACTAAGAGCATGCAATCAGGTTCCGTTAAAACACCTCCCTTTAGATGAAGCCATTAATTTCTTTAATTCTACCTTCTTTGCCATTCTTAATCACCATGCTCCAACCAGATCTATTAGAATTAAGGCCATGTCTGCCCCATGGCTTTCTTACTAAACCAAACATAAAATCCATCTCGGAAATAAATATTGGGCCAAATGGAGAATGACTAAAAACCCTGTAGACCAACAAACCTTTAGACAGCTAAGAAATGACACTAAGAAGGCCATACTTTCTGATAAACAAAAACTGCTACTTACAATATCAACAACCTAATCAAAACAACCCACAGAAATTTTGGGCTAGCATTAAGCAGTTACTCCACCCAGGTCAATCCACTACACCAAACCCTCAAAATACAGACCAGAAAATCCCATCCATACGGCTAACATCCATACAGCTAACAAAAACTACTACTTACAATATCAACAACCTAATCACAACAACCCACAGAAAGTCTGGGCTAGCATTAAGCAGTTACTCCACCCAGGTCAATCCACTACACCAAACCCCCAAAATACAGACCAGAAAATCCCATCCATACAGCTAATACCTTCAATACCTTCTTTACAGATGCTATCCAAACACTAGCTAGTCAACTATCACCTAATACCTTCACACTACCTTCATACACCTCAACACCACCCCACCCCTTTTCATTTTAAACCTGTCCCAGCCACATTTATTCAAACCCTTTTGAATAAACTGAAACCATGCTCTCCCTCTGCAGACCTACTGCCTTCTGAATATCTACAGTTATCATCCAAGGCTATTGCCATACTGATCAATAGAACTATTACTGAAGGTTACATCCCTACCTTATGGAAAGTCTCCCATATTATCCCCCTACATAAAGGTGGACATTCCACTGAGCTATTAAACTATCGCCCCCCATTGCCCTACTTCCTCATTTAGCTAAAATTATGGAGAAATGTATCCATAGGCAATTACTCTACCACTTAATCGAAAACAATTTACTTTCCAACTGTCAACATGGTTTCAGACCTTCACACAGCACTACCACTGCCCTCCTTTCCTTTACTGACTACATTAGCAGGCACCAAAACCTGAGTAATCTTTCTTCTGCTCTATTTATTAACCTGTCTAAAGCATTTGACATGGTAAACCACCACATTCTCATAAACATACTAAAATCTCTGTCATTAGACCCACTTTCCATAAAATGGTTCTAATCCTACCTTGACAAATGACAGCAAGCAGTACTTTGGCATAACACTTTATCCACCCATCTACCCATTACCTTAGGTGTCCCTCAGGGGTCCATACTAGGACCTCTCCTCTTCTCTATATTTATTAATGACCTTCATCTAGCTATCCCGCAATCCACTTGCATACAATATGCTGATGACTCCACACTACTATGCTCAGCTACATCCTCCCATGACCTTCACTCTCTCACCCAAAGAGCATTCAGTATAGTTGAACAATGGTTCACTCAGCATTGCCTTCTTTTGAACCCAAAGAAAACCAAACTCCTCCTCTTCACTCCTACTCAAAAGTCCTCTCCTCTTCATTTCTCTGTGACATCTACCGATGGTACTATAATATCTCCAGACTCTACCACCACACTACTAGGTGTCACCATCGACAATAATCTGAACTTCGACATCCACATCAGCAATGCTATAAAGACTGTCAACAAAAAAATTGTCACTTTCTGTAGGATTAAACCCTTCCTTTCTCCTACTTCTAAAACTACTGTAGCTCACACTCATTTGATCTGTACACTCCTTTATGCCTCACCCATTTTTACTAATCTCTCCAAAAATAACCTTAGCAAATTGGAAATGTCCTATAGTAACATTGCATATTTGCTACAGGCAATCCATTTCGAACCCACCATTGTATAAATTTAAATCAGCTAGGATGGTTAGAACTACAACACCTGATTAAATTTCACCAACTAACCATTGCCCACAACATTCTTTATAAACCTTCTAATACTCCAAGTTTATCTAGCCTCATTACCCCCTATAAAAATCTGAAATCCTTACGCTCATCACACAATCTTCTTGTTCACACCTCTAAACCTAATCACAGGGCTGGGGGTTCTCTCTTCTCTAATACTGTAGGTAAATCCTGGAATCTTCTCCCTAATGACTTCTCCTCACTCACCTCTTTATCTGTCTTCAAAAACAGATTTAAACTTTACCTCAAATCATACTGGCTATGCCCCTGTTCCAAACCAGACTAGTCATCTACCTCTACAAACTTGACTTACCTATCCAGTGCTTACTATCCTATGTTATATCTTCCATCTTATTATATTTTTTTATCCACCTTTTTTTACATTATTTATATCCTCTTTATATACCTTTTTAAGTAAATCCATAGTAACATCACTACACAACTAACTTCCTTTTTCTATTACTGACTTAACCTGTATTATGTCTCCGTACATTCAATTTGCACTGTTTATGACTGTTGACCCCAGTGTACATCCTGTTATAACCTCTATGCTGTACTGCACATGTTACCGTTGTTGATGATTTTTTACTGTGATAATTGCTATTTGTATTATAATATTTGATTTTTGTTGTTTGTACTTGTATTTGTATTTGATCGTGTCTTGGAGTTATCTCCCCGGGCCTCTACTGAAAATGGACATGTATCCAGTTAGACTAGCCCGGTCAACAAATGTAAAATAAAACAATAAATAAATAATATGGGCCATCATCTTTCCTTCGATCAACAAAGATCCTGCATGATAGAAATCATTGCTGGAAACAATATCTCAAAATCAAATGTTCCACCTTCATAACCATTAGAGAGAGCTTTCTAATAAAATTAATGTGATTGTCATTAATAGCAAAAAGAAAAGAAAAAAAAAACATTTCTTTCTAACTCAACAAGCTATTTATCAGCAGAACAGTTTTGGCAATTTATCTCATACTGCTAAAGCCAGGCAGACCAGACAAACTGCTTCCTCCCCTCAAGACATACAGAAAAAGTTGCAGCTGGGTTCATATTTTTATTAACATTGTACATTTACCTAGACACCCCCATCCAGTTAGTAAAGACACAGCCAAATGCTCACCCATTACAAACCCCGTTAAATCATTGGAAAGGGTCAGTGTTACAGTATATCACAATGTTTGGGCTTATTGATACTGTATGTTTAATTTTCCTGACTGGATTTTATCCAGGTAGATGTTTTCTTCCTTGTAAAAACTCAACACGGGTCTTAAACCTACTTAGAACTGACTTAGGTGATGTGAGGCTATTTTAGATATCCTGAAGTGTTTTGCATTATCTTTAGTACTTTTTGGTGCTTCTGAGTATCACTTGCCCTCATGTTATTCTAGAATAATTTTAACTTTATAGTGGCATCTGGTACACACTTGTTTTCTCTCTTCTGCTTTAATCACATTTAATGTCTCTATGTTATTTACAGGTGTTATCGCTAGCACCCATGACAGACCAGTGAATGTCTCCAAGATTGGTAAATAAATATTGCTGTGCTAGGCAGATAGCACCCTAAGATTATCATAACCAGTGTTTATTTTGTTTAGGCCATGGCCGTAATATAGATGAGTGTAAACATTGTGCATAACCTCTTAACTGTGAGTGTCAAATCATCTCAACATGCCTGCTATGTGCTCACTATTTCCCAGGAGACTTGGGTTCAATTAGTATGGGCATCTGAGGTGCTGGCATGGGAAAATGGGCATGCCTGTCCTGGGAGGGAGGGGCAGGGGCACAGGACATGCAAAGTAACTAGATTTCTCTGGCAGAGGCTGGAAAAACTGCTGCAGAATACTTCTTGAGGGTAGGTGGTGTGGCTTGTCAATGTCAGATAGTTGCAGAAGTGAGCAGCAGTTTGGTGCAGTTTGTCCGTTGCACACCACATCTACAGGGTTTTATTGAGCACTAGTGGAGGGGATAGCAGCAGGAAAAACACTTCCACAGCAGCAGTGTGATGCAGACCTAGTACTTCTTGATTGCCTTGATGGTCCCAGCTCTTAATTTATAGCTAGTCCAGGGGAGGCCAGGAGGGGTAGGTAAACTCAATGACTGAGGATGGACATGGAATTCATTGATGGTCTGTTGCATGAGAGGCAAAATTAAGCAAAAGAAAAGTTAGTTCAAAACCAATGACAATAGCCAGAATAATGCGTAATGAAATAAATCATTTTTTACATATCTTTCTTTTTTTGTAATCAGTAGGTGTCTGATTAAAAAAGCCACTTTCCCACTTTCAATGCACTTTAGCTGCTGTTATTTTGTTAGTATTTTAATTCAAATTATGAAAATAGTAAACTTACAGATTCACATGAAAATGAATAGGGATCACAACCTGAAGTGAGATGCCATGCTAGTCATTAACATGCCTTCTTACTTACTCTCTTGTCATATAGTAGCAAGCCATGGCTAAGAGGTCCAAGTCCTATTACTCTGTGAGTTAAGCACTTAAAATCAGTTAATTACAGCAGCTGACCTTGATGCATACTCTAAATTCTCTATTGATTTTTGCATGAGACACTGGTTGGAAGAAATGCTTCTGTCTTCAGGGAATATTTTTTTCTTGCAGTATGTTTATAAGTAAAGATAATGGCTGGACATTTGATTTGTCCATGATTCGTTCATTCATTCATTCCTTTATTTATTCCATTTAATTTCTATCAATCTGTTACAGCAATCAGAGATGAGTGGGTTGTGTATGTGAGGAACAAGTCAAAATATATTAATACGGAAGTTATTTCTTCCCCCTAAAAAGGGTAGATATATGAGCAGGTGCTAAAACATCAGGGTGATTGGCAGGGAGACAGACTGTTGGGAAAATAAAAGCACATTAATTAACTGCTGCTAGGCAATTGTTGCTATGAGAGACAGGAAGGGGAATAGCTATGCATGAGAGCAGTAAGTTGAATACATTACTGCAGCTATTATTTAAACTTTCATCACAATGTAAAACTGGTGGGGAAAAGAGGGGTGGGGAAGGCAGACTGTGTAAATGCAGCAAATTACATGATCAGTATTAGATGACTATTGCTATTGCTTGCTAGGAAGAGTAGCATAGATGTAAGAGAATAGTAAATTGAAATACATCACTGCCGCCATGTCTTTTGCTTTGACCAGTCAAACATTTTGTGGAGCAAACATGTAAAAATGTGATAGTTCTTAGGGTGGAGCGTGTAAAGGCAGACTGTGTGAAAGTAGCGTGATATTACTTAATTCTTTTTACTGTAACCTTTTATATGGCATGTACTCTGAGGAGCAGGGCATATATATCACAGCAGCAAGATGAAGTATATCAATCTTGCCATTATGTATTTCACTGTTTTTACAACTCAAACATTAGAGTGGTCCACAGAAAGTGGCTGCCATTGTATGTGCAAGGTGGTATCAAACTCTATATAAAAAAGTAATTTATGTGACCACTGTTAATCACTTTTGCGGCTTGTATGAAGGGATGCTGTGCGCGCATATGTGAGTATGAGAAGAATAAGTAAAAATACATTTTTGTAACCATTATGTTTTACTTTCCTTACAGTCAAACATCAAAGGTGTATCCAAAAAAGTCTTAACATTTTTGTGAGGCAGTATATGTATGTGCAAGTTGAAATACATCATACCTGACTCCATGGCACACAGGGTCAAATCCCTTACTGAGACCCAGGTGACAAGGGTTCAAATGGCAGCCCCTGCACTGGTGTAGAGCCTGGCAGGGAGGTAGAGGAGTGAAGGCGTGTGTTCTGCCCACTTCTCCCAAGGAGGGGAAGTGTTGCAGATGCTCAGATAGCACATAGAGAAGTGCAGTTTATCCAGTGGAGATGAAGGAAGCCACTTTATGTTTTTGAGGGAAGAGGGAAAGGCTGCTTGCTGGTTGTGTCCTTGTGGAAGTAAGGGATGGCCAGTGTTCAATGTTGCACATCTCTCTTCTGCTTCACAAGCTGGGCACCCTTGGGGAACATTAGGGCATGTATCAAAAACCTTTGAACCACCCCTATTGACTTTCTGAAAAACATCCCTTCCCATCTGACCTTTAGCCCGATGATGAGGAACAAATGGGCCAGTTGGCTGAGAGGGAGCTAATGATCAACAGACAACAGGGTCTAGCAAAAACTGAAAAAACATTACAGTGGCCTTTATTTTTCATTTTTTTATTTTTCATAACATTGAAGCATCAGATATGTATACAGAAAGTAACTTATTTTGGGGGGCAAGCAGTATGTGAAAAATGGGTATTTAAATGATGTATGTTGAGAGGTTATTGATATGACTTGGCTAGGGAACAGTGCATTTGTTTGCATATAACTCTAACTACATTTCTGAGGCCCTTATTTCTTTCTGTTTCATCACAATCACAATTCAGAGATGCAGACAGTAAGAGTCTGTCTTTGGGGACACAAATAGGTTGACTGTGAAAGCAAAGGAAAATACATAATCAATGTTAGATAGTTATGTAGGTTTGCTGCCAGGGAGGGGATTGCATGTGTATTGGTGCAGTAAATTAAAATACAATGCTGTGACCATTATTTATTTCACATTCTTCTCAATTAAACATTGAAGGTATGCAAAGGAATTGGTTATTTCTGGGAGAGGCAGGCTTTGCGTGAAACAAAGGGAAGTTGCAGTGTTAAATGAGCATTTATGTAGATTATCTTAAGACAAATGGCAATATAATTATATGCATTACTTTGTTTTATTTCAGAAAAAAAACAGTAAGGCAATTTAGTCTACTCTTTTAAATAACTTAACTTTCAACCAGCACCTTTTTCTACCTCCCTCATGCCTGCTTGAATCCTAATGTGGGTTCTTTATTCACCATATTCACCACCCATTCCAGTAATTACTTTCATGAGTCTAAAGCCCTCTGGATATCTGTGCCCACTCTTTCCTTCTTCATCCTTCCTCTTCATAATGATCCCTTCATGTCTCCTGACATGATCTTCAACATTAATATCATATCCCTTTGTCTCTGCTGGACTCAAAAGATGTGCTACCTCCTGTATCATCTGGAAATATTCCATCCCATGCAACCCATGCATACCTCTCGACTGTACAGATTTTCACAACATGTTCAGATTTTGCCTCATATTTTTGGTCTGTTTCTCAATAAAACCATGGTCTTCTGGCAAAGCATTGGCACATCATTGAAGATTGAAGTCAGAAAATAATTACATACATTTGAGATTCAGACTTCATACACCTCATGAAAACATACTAATGCAAAACCTGTTATTTTGTCAACTTCTAACAGTGATATT
The DNA here is from genome assembly GCF_019279795.1 of Protopterus annectens. Classification (NCBI taxonomy): domain Eukaryota; kingdom Metazoa; phylum Chordata; order Ceratodontiformes; family Protopteridae; genus Protopterus; species Protopterus annectens. The sequence goes on from NC_056728.1 coordinate 267,357,485, forward strand.
TAAAAATCGTCCCTTTTTGGGCCTTTTTTCTCCCATTATTTATGCCTTTGTCCAGATTTCCTGCCCTAAGAGGTTGACAGTTATGAGCTTATGGTTCAGTTCATTCTCTTAGCTTTCCTTTGTATTCCTTCTAGCAGCCTTATGTCCTTTTACTTATATCATCTCCAGAAATGCATGTATTGTTCAAAGTGTAGTCTGATCAAGCAGTATAGAGTCGAAGCATTACCTCTTTCCTTCTGGAATCTGCCCAACTGATTCTACTCCCAGCATCCTGTTTGCTGATGACACTACCTTCTCACTTTGCTCCCTTTTGTCTAAGCAAGACGTGTTCAACACTCTCAGATCCTTTTCCTGCTGTGTTGCCATCAGTTCCATTTTCCACAGCTGATGCTTAATACCCAGGTTGTTGTGGCCTAATTGTAGGACTTTCCATTTTTTTGCATTCTATCTCAACTGCCACCTTTCTGTCCACTTGTGTAAGCCTTTGAAAATCTTTTTCAAACTTTTCTGCCACCCTACAATGTTGCACCCCTCTTTGTGTCACTTAGCAAAGAGGGTGATATTGTTCTATGTTCTCTCAAATATGTCTGCGCTAAACATACTGAAGAGTACTGTACCCAGGATAGGTCTCTGCAGTATCCCACCAGCCACTTTTGTATTGCCTAATATTGTCTCTAGAACCACAACCCTTTAGGTCCTACTTTTCAGCCATGCAGCTCTTTGTTTCTTCGGTCTTGCCCCCCCCCCCCCATCTCTCCAGTTTCCTGTCAACTTCCTCTATGTGACTCAGACAAAAGCCTTGCTGAATTCCAGATAGACAATGTCCACTGGTATTCTTCTGTCAGATTAAACCAGTTTAAAACTAGATCAGGTTTGATTGACCTCCTTCTGGCCACAAACCTATGCTGATTGCAGTTCTGGAGATTGTTGTGTTCTTGAAGTGGCACTGGCCTTCCACTTATGATTCTCCCCACGTCTTTCTCTGCCACTGTTAAGATAACAGGTCTGTAGTTCCCTAAATTATCTGTTCTTCCCCTGTGCTTGGGTTGCTATCTTCCAGTCCTCTCACAGTTCCCCACGGTCCTGTGATTTTTTGAATATCTGTACTAGGGAGTCTGTCAACACACTGGCCGTAGTTCTTAGGATTCTAGGGGGCAGCTTTTCTGTTCCTTATGTTTTAGCCTACCTAAGGACAGTCATTTCCATCTTAAGCTCATTCCTCTCTGTCCCAGTGTCTCTTTACTGTCTATTCTGACCTGCCTTCTCCCTAACATGGCACCCACCACATGCTTTCCTTTGTAAAGATTGAAGCAATGTATTCATTCAGTACCTCTGCTTTTTCCTAGTCTTCTGTGATCTTCCCATCTTTGCTGTGCCTGGCCAGTTCTAGACTTCCCTTTATTCTTTCAGGTATGTACATAAAAACATTACTTCCTTTCTTGAGTTATTCTCCTAGCACCCTGTTAACTTGCCATCGCTGTTGCCTTTTTGCTACTGTACTTTTATTGTACCTCCTCCACCTTCTCGTCCTTTTCTTTCTACCTCTTTATGCCCTATCATGTGTCCTAATTGATAGCTTCATGTCCCTGTACAGCTACATTGTTCCATGATTTTTGCTTTGTTTGTTTCTTCCTTGACTATTTGACCAAAGGCCTGAGTACCTCTTCCATGACCATTACCATAGCGGGTTTACTTTCTTGATTTCCTCCCAGTCTCCTAACTCATCCCTAACCATTTCTCTACCACAACGTATTTTAAAATCAAACTCCTTTGTTTTTGTCTTTATATTCTTACCCTTCTCCCTACTCTAAATCCATAGTACCATGATCACTTTTGGCTAATGGTGTCTTAACCTGGACATCCTTAATCTCATCCTCACTGGTTAGAACTGCATCCAGAATTCTGTCTTTTTTGGTGCAGACCTGTACCAGTTTGCTGTACCTCTCCTGGTGCAAGACATCTATCTGTCTTTCTAAACTTGGGCTATCACAGTCTGCTTTTGGCAGATTCAGACCCTGTAAAAATTACCTTTTTCCTCATACCCCAGTTCTTTAATCTGCCCTGTAGTCTGTCATCTTCCTTTTTCCTTGTGTCTGGTGAATGATACTTTGTCAATCCACCAAGCTCTTCTTCCTCTTTGTAAAACACCAGGGCACTTATCCTATTGTGTCTATTATTTGTTTCATATTCATCACAGTCAGATGTCACAGGCTTACACTCAAAGTATTTTTCTTGAGGGAAGGTGGGAAGAAAGCAGGCTGAGTGTGAAAGTGACTGGAACGCTGCAGTATAGATCACAGATAAACAATCCTTGATCTGGCTCGTCAGTGGAAGTGTGTGTGTGTGTCTGTGTGTGTGTGTGTGTGTGTGTGTGTGTGTGTGTGTGTGTGTGTGTGTGTGTGTGAGACTGTGTTGTTTTTTTCTTTTTCTTTCTGGCGTGGGAGAATTATGTGAAAAAAACTTGTTATAGTGTTATTTGTAAACAGTTTGTGTGTTTTTCAGAGTTAAAGTGGGAGGGGGTATACTTTACCAGAAGGTGTGCATTCTACTGGAATATAGTATGTGCAAAAGGAGCTAAAACTAGTATTTGTTGTATTTTCAGAAACACAGTGAAGACACAGATGTACCAGGATAACACCTTACTACTTTAATTTCATAGCATCTGTAATGCAGATGTCTTCAGATTCAATTCACATTAGACGTGCATTTTTATTTTCACTGTGATCAACACATAAAACACTGACATGTTTTGCTTTTACAACAAATGAAGTAGAGACACTATTTACATGTCCCTGAAAGTGATGTTTTCCAGTATTTGAAAATTTATTACACAATAAAGAAAATGAGAAAAAAATCAGAGGGAAAATTGACTTGACACTCAAAAATTCAGATTGCATTTGTTCCATTACCTGTACACCTACAAGCACATCTAGACTGCTCTTTAAACATGATATCCATTTCTTTTGTAAAAAAGCTAGAAAATGTGCAGTTGTTGTAGAGATTTATCTCTGTACTGATAGGCTCCAGCAGTAGGTCTACATGGCTATTAGAATGTGCTAGGGTGCCAAGCTGCATATGGCTTCTTCTCTGATTGGTTTGAAATAAGCACATGCTCACAGTATGTTTTACTGTGTTTTTGTTACATCAAGAGTAAAAGTGCCCCCTCACACACACACATATCGCAATTTTTGTGACTGCAGATATGGCATGACTAAAACTCCATGTGATGAGTGAGGAGGCAGGGTGCTACAGTCAAATTCAGTTAATTTAACTGCACTGAAGTCCCTTAAAATGAAATGACAGTCTTATGTGCATCTCTTTCCTGAATATCCTGCTTTGTTTTGATAAGACCTCTGAAAGGGGCCATTCATAGGTTCTTTTATACATAGGTATCAGATATAAGGTTTCATGGATACTTCATTACCACAATTTGGCATGTAGCTTTTTTAATCAGTGTTCCATTAGATGTGGATACACCTAAATGCTCTGATTTACTCTGATAGTGACCTCCCATTATTTACCTACTGTTATTGTAAGTAGCTGACACAAGTGATTGGTCCTGATGGGTATAGCCTACTCCATTTCTGTTTTGATAAAGTACTGCATTGGATCCCATAATGTTCCCAGGTGTATAACATAGGAACACAATAATAATACAAGACAATTGATCTCATGGACCATAATATGCCTAGCCATATACACCTTTAAGGAGGCGCACTTAAACCTTCTTGCCACCCTTATTAAGCACTTAATACTGCTTGCCTCCCAAATTGAGCAAGGCCTTAGATGATGACCCTGATGTAAATTTGTGTCTACCCATACAGTCATCATGACTAGTCTTAAAGGTAGCCAAAGTAGTATTTGACCTGTAGTAGCAACTTATTCCATAGGCTGGGAATAAACTGTGTTAGAAACCTATCCCTCTAGCAAGCCAGTTTAATGTTATGATGTATATTTAGGATTCTAGTGCCAGTGTTTGTAGAGGCACTGTTTTGCAAATAAATAGGAGGTCTAATAGAACTGGGTCTTTCATGTTTTGAAAAGCTAGACACATGTCACATTGGAGCAGCCAATAGGCTATTGAGTGTAAGGGGAGCCATGTTAATCTTTCAGGAAAGTTGAAGGTTTCAAGACCTTTAATTTTCTTTGTTCAAAATCTTTACATTTGAGTGATGTGCTTAGATTTACGCCTACCAAACCGGGCATTGTATTCCATAAATACAGAGGTAAAAAAACTTCTTTGGCTCTTGAAGATATTTCCGTGGTGATTAACTGGCAGTTAACTGGCCCAGACATAATAATTTCCTGTCTGTGGCATAAACAGGATGACTGAATGAGGGAGAGCTGTCAACAGAAGTACTTAGGTCTCTCCTGCTGATTACAATGTGCCATAGTAATACCCATTTGTAAGGGAAGTTCAACAAGCTCTTTCAGCACTTCCCACCCCTGTTTTCCTTCTTTCACCATTATTTAAGATAACTCAATAAAAAAAGTCTCTGAGCAACGCCGAAATATTTGTACAATGTTCCTCCTGCTAAAAAATAGGCGTCTCGATCAAATAAATGTAAAAGCACACTTTAATAAAAATAAAAAGACAATGATTAAGAGCTTTCATCCACAACATATTGTGGACTTCATCAGAATACTTAATTAAACATTCAATTCATTTAAATATCCTCAAGGCACCAATGAGATACTAAAACCAATTAAGACAATGCAGTTATTTAAAAGAACAAGCACACCTTTACTGTTAAAATACCCTTAAATTACAACCATCAGCCATGAATACAGGATTCATATAAAATTTAGTACAATGTAAAAGTATGTGAAAACTGTGCTCTTTTTGACATTCCCTTATGTCAGTACTTAAAAACTTAAAAAAAACACAGCTTGTCTTAATTCATATTATCAAAGCTAGTAATCCTTGACACTTTATCACACAAATTACAGTCTTGCTTGCAAAACTGGTTTTATGGGGATACTGTCATTCAATCCAGGGGCATTGGTGGCATTAAGTAGTAATTGCCGCCTAACCTTTTTTCCCCCAGTAAAGCCTTTATGTTTCCCTCTCTAGGACTGGGTATTATCTGCTCTAGTATACCAAACTTAAAAGTGTTGCATCTTGTGCTTTTTTCCAGGTGTCAAAAAAGTGCACTATTACTGTCCTGTCTTTTAATATTGTACAGATGATCATATATTCTATTCTTACGACACCTATCGGTCTTACCGATATAAAATCCTGGACATTTGGTGCACTTTGCTAAGTATATTACATGCTTGGAATTGCAATTTCCTCTCATAAATTTTACCTCAGTCCTATTAATATCTTCTAATACAATACTTTCAGTATCCAAGATGGCATGACATTGTTTGCAATTTCCACACCTCCTAGTGTGCCCAGCTCTAAGACCTTGACTTCTGAGAGAGCTATTATTTTCTAACTTGTTCTTTATATTTTGTCCATTTTTGTATACAAATGTTGAAGTCTCCCCCACCTTTTTGAGTACTTCCTCATCACATTTTAAAATATTCCAGTTCTTCACAATAATATTCTTAACATGTTGTACATATGGGTTATATTCCAGTATGCAAGCTCAACTGTAGTTTTTGTCCTTTGAGTCATTTCTCGAAAGGTTTACATCCTGTACCTAAAATAGGCTTATATTTATTACCCCATTCTTTCTTAACATATTTTGTTATGTCTTCAATCATACCTTTGGGGTAACCCCTATCCCTAAATAAGGACCCAATAAAATCAATTTCTTGTATCCTTTCCCCATAATTGGATGTCATCCTGGCAGCCCTGATACACTGCCCTTTTGATATACTTTTCATTTGGCTCTTTGGATGACTACTGGAAAATTTCAAGTATGAATTGCTGAACGTGTCATTTCTGTATATCCTGGATTTAAAACCATTGGTTGTGTATGAAATATACGTGTCCAGATATGCAGATCCCTGCCTATTACAATTATACGTAAATTTCACGTAGGTGCTAGTATTGTTCAGGTAGTCCACAAATTTCCTTACCTCCTCTAGGGTACCATCCCACAAAATGAATATGTCATCCAAAAACCTAGTATAACATTTGATACTTTTATTGTAATTACTGCTAAACACAAATTATTCTTCCCAATCTAATAGTACCAAATGTGCAAATATTGGGGCACAGGCAGCGCCCACCCCTCATCTATTCTGCCTGTAGTGTTCTCCCTCAAAATAAATAAAGTTGTTGTCAAGGACCATAGACATAAATTCTACAATAAGACTGACTTACTCTCAGTCATAACCTGCATATTTTCTGATACTGTTACAAAATCTGTCAAGTCCATCCTCCTTTGGGATACATGAGAAAAGATCTACTACATCAGTAGTCAAGAATGTTAGCCTTTGCTTCCACATACTAGATTTTAACCGACTTAAAAAATCCCACAAATATTTAATAATGTGTGGAACCTTCCCATATATATGTTTAAGCCATATGTCGATGGCTACTCCAATGGGAAAGGTTTTAGATTTGCTACCCGATATTATTGGGTGGAATGGGGGCTCTACCATATTCTTATGTATTTTGGGTATACCCACTATTGTGGCTAACACTGGGTATTCCACCCTTAAAAAATTGTACATATCAGTTGCAGTTCTATTGTCTAAGTAGAATTCCTCTAAATACAATCAGTACGCCGATACGTTATATTGATTTCATTTAAGGATATTGTCTCATACTTAACAGATTCCTGTAAGATTTTGTACATTTTATTAATATATTCTAATGTGTCAAACAACACCACTCCTCCACCTTTGACAGGTTTCATTATGTGTATGCTGTGATCAGAACTTATTTCCCTTAAAATCTCCTTTTCCTTAATAGTTAAATTGTTCTTAACTTTAGTTACTTTTAGGGTTTGCTGTAACTTGTATAATTCATTGGTTACCACCTTTTTGTATGATGCTAAAGTGGGATGTATAGGCGGTGTAAATTCACTTTTTCTCTTAAGAACACCTGTCTGTGTACATTTATTGTCCTGGAAATATAATGCTAAGTTTAATTTCCTTAAGTACAGTTTGAATTTGATCAAGTTGTCAACAATGTTAAATTTCTTACTAGGCACAAACTTCATGCCTTTAGAGAATACATTAAAATGTTCTTTTTCCAAACTGATATTTCTATAATTGCATATACTAAATTTACCACAACTATACTTTACACCATTGGTTTTCATTATTTCCTTTTCCACTTCTATCCGTTTTTTTGTCCACTTGCCCCCTTTCCTTATCCATTTCTGATTTTTCCAATTCCAATTCTCCCAATTCCAATCCTTGTGTCCTGAATCCCATTTTCCTCTCTGCATTCTGTATTGCTGTTCTTTCCCTTCCCAATAAAACTTTGAATAATCTTGATTTCTAGTTAGCTCATTTGCTTCATTTCTTTTCTCTGTAGGTACATCAGTTGTATATGCAATTGTGTGCCTAGCATTATTTCTTGAATTTTTCCCTTCCTTTTTTCTCCAAGGATATACTTCACATCTCCTATAGTGTTCTAGGTCTCACTCTAGCTTCCTACATTTCCTTTTAAAAGTCTTTTCTCATTTTCCGTTAACTATATTAAACTGTTTAGTGTAAAGTTTTTCCCATTGTGAAAACAGTAAGTCATTAAAAATCAGCATAACTATTGGTCATTACATTTTATTATTAGCTTAATAAATTCAAATCCGAA